>NW_006921891.1:216660-223736 GCF_000298275.1 Orycteropus afer afer
AAAAAAAAAAAAAAAAGGATACTATTTTGCAGCATTTATTTTAGATCTCTTTTAAAAAACAAGCAAAACATTACTGATAGAGTTGAATTTTCTTTTTAATCTCAGCCTGCCCTAATTCCCTCCCTCCTTTCTCAGAGGCAACCATACTCATTAAATTGGTGTGCATATCATTTTTCATGCTCATGAGTTTGTACTTTTACTCCATACATGTTTCTATAAGCAATATACATTATAAAGTTTTGTGATTTAAGATTTACATAAATAGTATCATGTTGTCCAACATGCTGTGTTCACTCAACACTGTTTCTGAGTCTGCAAAAAGGGCAGAGGGGTACCATCCTCTGACCTCCTCCAACCTCACAAGGAGGAGACAGTCACCATCAACAGTCCAAGGCTTATGATTCCAATGAGGCCACATGTGCCAACACCCTCCAGCCTTTTACCAACCATCCCTCCCACAGCACTTGCTACTTCTCTGCTGGGTTTGATAATTCATTTCAGTGGCCACACAGAACTCACTGACAATATTCGCGATTATGGGATTTATTAGGGAAGTAACGGGCTACAATACCGGTTCAGGAACACTCTCAGGATACAGTTCTTCCATCAGAACAGCCTCCCCTCTGCTGTGCCCTCAAACATGCCTCTTTGGCCCTCAGCCTCTCAGCCTGACCTCTGCCCTGCTTGGGCAAGTGTTACAAAGTTCTTTTAGCTCTGCCGATAGGTACACCTGGGTGCACCCCACTCCGCCAGCAAGCTTCCTGCCAAGGGCACTCAGCTATCTCACTCAGTAGTCCAGATAGCCCACCGCTCTATCTCATGCCTCTTGGTTCCACTACTGCTGTCTCTCAGCCCAGTGTTTCTGCCGGGCATCTCTGCCAGGCATCTCTGCCAATGACGTCCAGCACAGGGATCTTGAGTCCAAGGAAACTCTGCACTCTACTCCATCTCCAGCCATTGTCTCTTGATGGCAGTGAGATCCCTTCTTCTGCCTCTCAAGACCAAACCAAATTCACTGCTGTGGAGTCAGATCCGACTCATAGCGACCCCTCCTTGGGTATCTGAGGCAGTGTCACTACAGAAATAGATTGCCCAACCTTCCTTCCGAGGAGTGGCTGGTGGGTTTGAACCGCCAGCCTTCTGGTTAGCAGTCAAGTGCCTTAGGCACTATGCTAGGAGGGCTCATTTTAAGCCCAGCAGCATAACGAAACTAACCAATCCTCACATTAGAGTTCCATATGCTTTATTTGCATGGTCTTACCCAGTAATCTGGTGAGAATCACAAAGACTGTGGCTAGAAAAGCCATGCCAAGTAATTCACTGCACCACAGAGTCCTGTTCGTGTCGATGCATAGCCACTGAGTATATCCTCTTCCCTTTGTGGAGAGCCTCTCTTTACTCTGGAAGGAACCATTTTGGAGGACCTTTAATAAAATAGAAGGTGCTCTGGTGGCACAGTGGTTAAGGGAGTCAGCTGCTAACCAAAAAACTGGCAGTTCTAATCCACCAACTGCTCCAGGGGAGAAAGATGAGGCAGCTGTTTCCCTAAAGATTTACACCCTACGAAACCCTATGGGGAAGTTCTATCCCCTATGAGTTTGAGTCAGAATTGACTTGATGGCAGTGGGTTTGGTTAGTAGATCAGTGTTTCTCAGATGAGGGTGATTTTGCCTCCCAAGGACATTTGGCAAAGTCTGGAGATATTTTTGGTTATCACAACTGTGGTGGGGGGTGTGCTACTGGCATCTAGTGAATAGAGGCCAAGGATGTTGCTCAATATCCTACTATGCACAGGACAACTTCCCACAACAAGGAATTATCTGATGGAAAATTTTAATAGTTCCGTGTTTGACAAAGCCTTATATAGAAAAAGGCGAAGTACTCCACATGCTTGAAGAATTTCTGGATGTGGGGAAGTAATGCAAATGCAGACACTTCAAGCTGAGATTACATGTTTTGCTTTGTGGATCAGCAGGACTTGGCCCCTACTGCATCAGAGAACAGTTCCTTATATCTAGATTCTAGACCATTCTATGGCTACACATTATTACTTATTTTGGGAAATTGTGCCTATGTGCATTTGTTATGTGTCTATGAGAGAGAATATTACACTGTAGCAGGGGGAAGCCATAGACTTGATCTTTTCTATTCTTCATGCTGATGGAAAAATATAAAAAGGAATTAAACTCTACTTGATGTAGCAGAAACTAGCCATGTTTTAAGGTCCCAAACTTGGTATTAAAATATAAAATTTTTGGAGGGTTAAATCACAATCCTCATGCAGATATAAAACTAAATGTGATAAAGATTGTATTCAACTCATTAATGAGGGAAATGGTAAGGTATCACAGCCAGTTCAAAGGAGAATCCAAAGAACAGACCAACTTATGGGTCAAGAATATCTAAATGAATGTGCAAATTGAGGCCAAATGGCTTCTTCCACAGCTGGGGAGGGAAATGAACTGAAGCTCTACCCCTCTACTGGAAGGGACAGAATTTCAGGTCTATAGACAACACATATTTTGTGTTGCTATCAGTTATGAGTCGGGTCTGACTCGACAGCACATAACAACAACAACAACATCAGTTATCAAGGAGCTCTGGTGGTGTAGTGCCTAAGGCATTAGATAGCTAACCAGAAGGCTGGCGGTTCAAACCCATCAGCCACTCCTTGGAAGGAAGGTTAGGCAATCTACTTCCATAGTGATACTGCCTTGGAAACCCAAGGAGGGGTTGCTATGAGTCAGATCTGACTCAATGGCAGGTTTGGTTTTTTTTTCAGTTTTTATCAGTTATCAACAATTTATGTTGTTGTTGTTGTTATGTGCCATCGAGTCGGATCCGACTCATAGCGACCCCTCCTTGGGTTTCTGAGGAGATATCACTATGGAAGTAGATTGTCCAACCTTCCTTCCGAGGAGTGGTTGGTGGGTTTGAACCACTAGCCTTCTGGTTGACAGTCAAGTGCCTTAGGCACTACGCTACCAAAGCTCCTCAATAATTTATGGAACTATAAAATAGTGCCCACACAATCAGAGAACCCAGAGGGTGCCCTGTCTCTAAACAATGCAGTTGTCACCAAAGTGCACATTTTCCACTACAATGGGATCTTTTCAAGGCTGTATCAGACAGGCCTTGGAAAATCTACTGCCAGCTAGTGGGATTATCTTGTTCAGGCTATGGAGCTCAGACAGATCCTCTGAGTGAGGATAGGATTTCCACCACCCTCCCAGAGGGAGCCAGTTCAAGAGGAACCAACCAGGCAATTCCAGGTATCTCCTGACCTTGGAGTTCAGTCCTCATTACTCCCAACTTAGGGAAATAACAAGTCCTTTAAATGTCCCCATCCTGAGCCTCGCTTTATTTCCTGCCCCGAATCGTCCTCTTCCCAGAATGACTGACTATGTTCATTCAGAAGATCTGTCTGAGCTCCATAGCCTGAACAAGATAATCCCACTAGTTGGCAGTAGATTTTCCAAGGCCTGTCTGATACAGCCTTAAAATGATCCCATTGTAGTGGAAAATGTGTGCTTTGGTGACAAGTACATTGCCTAGAGACAGGGCACCCTCTGGTAAGTAATTCTCTGTTTTCTGTTTCCTTTTCCCAGAGCCTTCGAGATACGCATTTTTAAAAGTATGGCTTCATCACAGTTTAGATGTGGGAAATTTGGGGACACACTAGCCTTGCTTTCAGACAGCAGGAGGGATGGAGTCATAGTGGTCCCCAGGAAGGACAGCAGTGCTCAGTAGCATCACTGCCCAGAAAGGAGGTAGTGTGGAAGACAGACCAAGAGACAGGGGGTAAATGATGGTGACTATTACTGGGTATTTAGGAGGCATAGTAGTTAAGTGTTTGTCTGCTAACCAGAAGCTTGGCTCTTTGAACCCACCAGCCAGGAAAAAAATACATGGCAGTCTGCTTCTGTAAAGATTACAGCCTTAGAAACCCCATGGGGCAGTTCTACTTAGTCCTTCAGGGTTGTTATGAGTCAGAATAGATGTGATGGCAATGAGTTTGGTTTGGTCTGATTTTCACCCTGAGGCTCACAGAAATAGTTGGGGAAACAACTCGAGGAGGCCCACTGCCAGCAGTTTTGCTGATTTGAGCTTGCCATAGTAGTTTGGGCTTGAGATGGAAATGTGACTTAACTTTGTTGTCACAGACTGAGAGAGCTTAGGATTCAGGTTAGCAGTTGTTAGAACATTTTATAAAATCATGAAAGATTGGAGATCACCATGATAAAGGTGATGAGATATGCCATTCTTTAGGAGTAAAATCCAAGTGCAAATTTGGTTAGGAAAAGGTGAGCAGGGCATCAGTATTTAATAAGAAAAGAGGCTGGATCTACATGAGGGAAATTCATGAGTCTGATGATTTAGTTCCCCAGAGGGCTCATCAGAGATACTAAGCATCTTACTCAGAATTCACTGCATAAGCCTGTGCTTCTCGTTAGTGCAGCAGATTTAGATGTAGGTAATTTCTTTTATGTTTAGTTGTATAATCTTAAATCTGGGATCATAAGAATTCATAATTTCTTTACTAAGGACTTAGTAATATCCTAAGCCTAAATTTTACCATACCCAGCCTAAACGCCAAGGCTGGTTAGATGTGTCATTAGCCCTCCAATGGAATTTGCACCAGGGAGGCAGTGGGACATGGTAGAAAGATCCAAAACCTTGGTTCCCAATTTCAGCCCTGCTACTTACTAGCTGCAACATCTTGAATAACTTGAATCTTATTGGGTTTTTATTTAATCATATATAAAACTAGGGTTTTGTCCAGATGATTCTTAAGGGTTCATATGGCTCAAAAATTTACGACTCTAGAAAGAAATGATGGGCCAGAATACTTCCAGTTTTGCCAATAGCAGAAGAGCAGACCTAACAACATGGAGAGGAAAGAACCAGGCGGCAGTACAGTACCTCTTCCTTTTTCCCTTCTCAGTTACTGACTACACATCAAGGCCTTTTCTTTGGAATGTTTTTTGAGCTATCTTTGAACGCTGTCATTTGCTCCCCTTATACCAATAGCTTTTTCATTTACAAAAAGTAAAATACCTAAATAAATTTAAAACAATAATGAGGAAGTAATTGACAACTTTTCAAGCAATTGAAAACTGAAGAAAAACCAAAATCTTGTGTGCTTCAGGAAAACTGCAGCACACACTGTGATGTTGTTATTGGTAAAGTCCTTTTAGAAGACATTTTAATATACAATACCAAGTATTATAAATCTGTTTATAACTTTTGACTCAGTGAACTATACTAAATTTATATTATAGAAGTATTGTATTTCTCTAATTTTAAGTATCAATTTTAAGCTGCAACATCAATTTAATAATAACTTTTTAAAGGGAAAAATACTGTCATCGCGATAATAAAATGTGTCCTGAGAACTACTGAGAAAAGAAAAATGTGTATTTTGGAACTGAAGAAATAGAAAAATTCAAAAGGAGAAAAATCCATTTGTATGAAGATTTTTACAGTAGTTGCTTATAATAAGATAAACCAGCATATACACCAAATACAAGGAAATGATTAAATCGTGCCTAAGGCACTGGAATTGTTGTTATGCGCTTTTGAGTCTGACCTGACTCATAGCGACTCCTCCTTGGGTTTTCCAGGCAGTATCACTTCAGAAGTAGATTGCCCCATCTTCCTTCCAAGGAGTGGCTGGTGGGAGCTCTGGTAGCGTAGTGCCTAGGGCACTTGACTGCTAACCAGTAGGCTGGCGGTTCAAATCCACCAGCCACTCCTCGGAAGGAAGATTGGGCAATCTACTTCCGTAGTGATACTGCCTCGGAAACCCAAGGAGGGGTCACTATGAGTCGGGTCCTACTCGATGGTACATAACAACAACAACAAGGCATTGGAATGCTAACCAGAAAGCTGCCGGTTAAAACTCACCATCCACTCCTCAGAAGGAAGGTTGGGCAATCTACTTCCATAGTGATACCGCCTCAGAAAACCAGGGAGGGGTCTCTATGAGTGAGATCACACCCAACAATAGTGTGTGCTGTAGTTTATAAATACAATGGGAAGTAACGTGGCTATTAAACATTTTATGATAAAAGCATATAATCAAGGGAAAGTCTTTCTAAAATAATGTTAAATGAGTCAAATGTATAAAATATATGTAATTTGATCAAACTTAGAAACAAATATCTCCACATGGATAAAACTTTGATGGAATGCCAGAGAAATGAAAATCTTTATACTGTTGGGATATTGAATTATGAATACAGTTTTAGATATCTCTCATCTATTTAATAAAAAGCACTTTAACCACAAATCAGAGTTCCTCCTACCGTTCCCATCTTGATAGACAATCTCTTCCCTGTGGTCTTCCTTGGGTCCAGTTTGCTCCCCTCCCTGGCACAGTAGGTAATTTTGCATTTAGCTGGGCAGCCAGGAAGAAGCCATGTGGAGAATCTCAGTGATGACAAGTAATGTGTTTATATACAGCCACTTCCATTCCCTTTCATGAGTAAAGAAGATAATTATGTAGCTATTGAGGACCAGAGCCAATCAAACAGTCACTCTCAGCTCTCTTCATGAATCCTGCCCAGACCTGCAGGAACTAAATACTTTTGAGTAGGGGCTGGCGAGAAGGCAGCACATCTTGGGAGCTGGCCACAAACTTCAGCATCTTGGGGATACTGGTCCTTCTCTTTCCTCATATGGTGCTATAGCTCAGCCAGAATTCTATTGTCAGTCTAGGAATCTGTTGGACTGGCAGCCCTGAAGCATTTACTGGGCCATCACATTACAACGTGGCATAAACACAGATGGCCACATCGATCACTGGGTTTACATATATGGGTGTGATCTGCTTTAAGGAAACTCAGTCTATGAAAATCCACTATTCAAACAGATAGAATATTTGTATGTCAATAACCCCTCCACCCAGTGGGCGAGGAGTCACCTCTCATTTTTTCTACTTTCTCATCTCTGGCTCCATAAACCCACTCCAGGTGACTTCTGCCTAGAGATGGCTCTCACCAGAATGTTAATATACTGGTCACTCATATATATATGAAATATTTATACACACATTTGAAATCATTCAAATAATT
>NW_006921891.1:223836-230731 GCF_000298275.1 Orycteropus afer afer
TATAATACAAATATATTACTATTTTTAAACTTTGCATTTGAAATTATTTCAAATGAATAAAACATTTGCAAGAATAGTAGAAAGAGTTCCCCCATATCTTTTACCCAGTTCTACCAGTTATTATTACTTTGTCATAATTGCTTTCTCTCTTATACATACATATATATATCCTTTTACCCAGAAGTACTTCAATAAATCCTAACAACAACAGCATTCTATAACAATGGCAATTCTCTAAATTGCAATTTAGTGTAATTCCAAATTTAGACAATTCAGCAGTAATACATACATTATCTAGTATATAATTCTAATTCAAATTTTGCCAAGTCTCAAAAAACTTTTTACATCAAACCAAATTAAATAAGGTTTTGGGTTTTTTTTAGTAAGAATTTTATTTTTTTTCACATGTTCAGTATCTTTTTAATCATATTTACAGTAATTATATAGATTACTTCCTACAGTTAGTTGGTTTCCACACTCACCATCAAGACTTGTATCAGGCTCTTCTGTTCCAAAAGTCTTTACTCTGATTCTTCTTTCAGTGATCTATAGTACATCTGTGATTTAATTCAGAGAGGGTAGAATTGAGTCACATACCACCTTTCCCCCTCAATGTATTATATACATTGTCTCATTGCATCCTGCTACTCTATGACACTCAGGAGAAGCCTGATTTTGTACCTCTGTAGTTAATAATTTCTTTTTCTTCCTGAAAACCTGTGGCATTGTCTTTGAGATTCAAAATGTCAGCTGTTTACATCGAAGTATTTGGGCAATTTTTGGTATTTTACTGTGATGGTGGCAAGACCTTCTCATCTCAAGGCTGAAGTTTTTCTTCAATCAAGAAATTTTTATCCACTTTTCCAATTGCTTCTTTTATTCGTTCTGGAATTTTCTTTAAATTATACCCGTAATCCATCTACTGGATCTCCGTTACCTGTCTCTCATATCTGTTTTTCTTAGGTTGCTACCACATAGGTCTTAGGATGTGTTTATACACTGACTAAACAGTCTCCTAAATCCTTGTCAAGATAATGATCACACACCACTACTAGGGGAAATATCCCACCTTTCTTCATGATGTCTTCAGTATGTTTTTCAATGAATAAAGGACTTTCTAAAATGTCTGAATCTTCCACGCACAGCTCATCTCCTAGTAAAATTAGTATCTCCAGTTATTCCTGTAAGGAGCTCAGGTGGCATACATAGTGTCTAAGGCATTTGACTGCTCACCAGAAGGCTGGCGGTTCAAAGGAAGGAAGGAAGACCAGGACAAGGACCAGGACCAGTCAATGTACTTCCCTAAAGATTTACTACCTCAGAAACCAGATGGGTGTTGCTATGAGTGGAAACTGATTCAATGGCGGTGAGTTTAGTTTGGTTTGGGAGTTTCTCCTGTGATTGGTAGCCATCTTTCCCTCCCCTCTAAGTCACGATTCAAAGAAAATGTGAACAAGTAGGACAAAGGCTACGTTTTGGAGGTTTCTTATTTCATATAACCAACAAGAGTGAGGGGAAACCAACCAAATTTTGTCGGATAGGAAATTTTCCGTTACTCTGACATTGACGAACACTACTGACTGAACACTTTCCACCACTTCCGGCAGCAGATGGCGCTCGCGCAGGCACACCGGAAGAAGTCAGTGTTGACGTAAGTCCACCAGGCCTCCAGTCGTGTGACGCCCAGATGTTGAGCGTGCATGCAGGCGCGAGAAGTGACGCAAGTGTCTGTGGATACGGATGCCTCAAGCAGCCAGATCTTTTTGGTGTGAGGGTTCGGCCAGGCTCGGCTTAGAAGCTGGAGCCACCACAAAAGCAACAGCTAAATAGGGGGGTTTTTAAATAGCAAATTTCCCCCCGATCCAAGACCCCATCTAGGATCACACATTGCATTTAACTCTAATGTCCCTTTAGTCACCTTTAAGTGAGAACGGTTCCTCAGCATTCTTTGCCATTGACAATTTTGAGGAATACCGGGTGGTTTTGGGGCAACATGTATTTCTGGTAGAGTTGTTTGATATTTTCTCATGATTAGAATCAGGTTATGAACTTTTGCCAAGAGAATTGCCTCCTCCTCACTGCATGATATCTGGAGGTACATGGCATCAGTTTGATGTTAATTTTAAATCATTCGGTCAAGATGGTGTTCTCCACTGTAAATGTGTATTTTTCCCCTTAGTAATTAATAATATGTGAAGAGCCACTTTGAGACTGGAAACACCAGTCTACTTTAGCACCTGCCCCACCTAGAATGACCACAGGCACTTGAATCACACACATCAAGAACCAACCTCTTTAGGTTCACCCCCTACCTTGCCTTTCTTTCTAAATTTCTCCTCTCAACTAGTGCTATTATCATCTACCCAGTTTTCCCCATTATATACCTCAGGCATTTTTAACTTCTCCCTACATCCAAACAGCCAACAAGTCCTACCCATTACTTCCGAGAAATTTAAAATCAAATCCCTCCTCAACACACAGTAGCCTCCTAACTGATCTCTGTGCTTCTAGAATATTCTCTTCATGCCTACAATTCCTCACTGGTGGGTGACCTTCCTCCAAACAGTCGAACCTAAGCTGCTGCTGACTATGCCAAGAAGGCCCAATTTCCTGTGTCTCCTTTATCAGTTCCTAGGGGCCTATTTTGTGAAAAGTTGTGATCATAATTATGACCCCAAGCTATGCAAGTCTTAACTGTCAAAATAAAAACCTTAATGCATTAATGTTTGGTGCTTACTAAAGGATGAGAGATAAAATATAGCAAGGGTTGAAAACAGAATGACTTTTAAGTTCTTCCTGAGTTGGTTAAAAATTAAATAAAAATCCATCAATGTTTCTGAGGCTTGCAACTATTTCAGATTTTGCTGTCATTATAACATGAGGAGCTGTCACTTTATTTGATCCTTCAAAACTCAGAAGAGTTGGGTTTTACTATGGATACTACCAAGAAATGTTATGGCATAAATGTTGCTGCTGAATGCTTGACAAAGGAAGAAGCCTAGCTGAAGAAAAAGCCACTCAGGTGGAGGCAATAAAATGTGATTGCTGTTGAATGACTCATGTGGGGGTTTGGGAACCACCACAAAACCAAAAAAGCCAGGAGTGCTGTCATGTGTGATTAAACCTAAGAAGTAACTGGGTAGTCTCAGAGACAACCAATCTGAAGCCTTTTTGGGTAAATGCAGAACTGGAGTTTTGCAGAAAAAAGAAATACCTAGAAAAATAGGCCTCATATAAAACCCAAACCCAAACCCACTGCCGTCAAGTTGATTCTAACTCACAGCAGCCCTATAGGACAGAGTACAAATGTCCCATAGAGTTTCCAAGGCTGCCATCTTCGCAGCAGCAGACTGCCACATCTTTCTCCCATGGAGCACCTGGTGGGTTTGAATTGCCAAACTTTTGGTTAGCGCCTGAGTGCTTTAACCACTGCACCACCAGGGATCCTTAAGCCTCATATCTAAAAACCAAACCAAACTCTCTGCCACGAAGTCAATTCCCACTCATAGTGACCCCTATGGGTTTCTGAGGCTGTAGATCATTACAGAAATAGATAGCCCCATCTTTCTTCCACTGAGCGGCTGGTATAGCAACACCCAAACGGAATGAGAAAAGAAGAGGGAAAGACCACTTCTTCTTTGTGTCATGGCTAGCCTATCAATTGAATTGCTAAAACGCAAACCCCTCTTTGTTTATGATGAATGAAGTTAGGAAATCTCATGGGCTGCACATAAATGGAAGGGAGTACCTAGAAAGTCATCTTATTTTCCCAAGAACTACCCTCTCCCCATGCCTTTGTGTGAGATAAGTTAATCAGGCAGCCTTTCCTGAAAGAGAAAGCACAAAATGACAATAGCTGCCATCACTGAGCTTATGGCATGTCCTGACACTTAACCCATGTGTGCCCTGTTTCACATGAGAAGAAAGGAACTCACTTCCTACATTTATTATTATTATTATTATTATTAATGTTTTATGATTGTGCTAAATGAATAAGATATTTCAATCAACATTAATTTTGGAGGGATAACCCCCTCCCTCTCTAAAAGTGATGGGGTGGTTTGCAAAAGATGGGTAATATTCAGAAGTATAAAAATTAAACTTGTTAATAAAAATATTAAAATGGATTGATTTTGATTAAGCAAACTTCTGCTGTTTCCCAGAATTATTTTCTAAAGAATTCACTAGTTAATGAAAAACATTTTGAAGAATGTTTCGCACAAGCTCTATGTATTTGTGCATTTGTAGTTTATAAGAGAACAAACCTTTGGTCATTGTTTGTCTAGAGTCTTTAGTCTCTGTTACTAGGCCTTAAACACAGAAGGGTTTGGAGTGGATCCTCACTTAAGAGTTGACTTGAACTGCCCATAGGAAACCAAGGAGAGGGAGAAGCTGGAAAATGTAACTGTTCTCAGAAAATGGCTATGGTTAAGCTTGCAATCTAAATGTTCCAGGAAGTATATAGCAAGTATAGCTCTTGGTAAACAAGTTCTCAGAAAATGCTTATGATAAAATGCTTGGTTGTGCAGGCTGGTGCTAGATGTCTAAAGATTAACTGCTTTGTGGAAAAAACAAGTTATTTTAAATTGTTTGTGGTTTTTCATTTGAAACTTGTAGGGTTTTATGATAACCTTGTGACTAATTACACAAAGCCTTGTAACTATCAGCCAATCAGAAAAATTGCCTGTTAGTTCCTGATACTTCTGTATTTAAGTACCCTGAACAATCTAGTTAATCAGAGCATTTGGTAATTTGCTTTATGCTGCCCAGCAATAGCTGTTCTATTCCTCAATAAAACTACTGTCTTTACTCCGAAAGAGTCCTGGATTTTCTTCTACAATATATTTAGTAACAGAAGTGGGATTTCAGAGGTATATTGCCTCCAATGACTCTGCGATATTGAGGTCTCAGGCTTTGGTACCAATCGAGATGTTTAGGCGCTCCTCCTCTGTGACCTCTCAGGAGTCCTTTCAAGGTAAATAACCTCTTGAATTTGAGCTCTGCTCCTTTGCATTGTAGCTCTTCAAGTTTTATTGAAGGATCCATTTCTGTTCTTGCTGGTAAGTTTTACTATCTTTCTGGAAAAATAGGAATGCTGTATCTACGGGCAACTTGGAGCCACCTTCTGGAACTCTAACCCACTATATGAAGAAACATTTTGGTCCTATAAAGTAATTGTCTTTGTCTGTTTGGCATCACCTTACTAATAAAGATAGTCTGGAAAATCACTGGCCACTTTGGGGTTCTTTTAGTTTACTGCACAGTAAATTACAGAACCACTGTTGAGTACTTTCCAAATAGAGAAATTAATTAAATTGAAAGACTAGGTCTCTAACTGACAGAAAGAATTAGGTTCAGAAAGAATAAAACCAAGTTCATATGGTTATTATGAAGGAATTCTGGAGATTTTTAAGCCATGAAAAATGTGGACATGAGTTTGAGCATTTTAAAAAATCTCTGGGACACTCACCACAGACAGAAAGACACTGTGAAAGAATAAGCTGGAGCATGAGATGGGCCAGAACCACCAGCTACAAGAAAACTCTCATGGAATGAAGGCATACTATTAAACACCACACTGACCAAACCCTGCAGCAGACTTTGCAAGAACTTTATTTGATTCTGAGAAACCAAAATTTCAACCTGTTCTTAACATCCTTAATAAATGAACATGGACTTCCTCCTCCCAGGACACTGGTATGGGGTTCACGTTCAAAAACACTACAATGAGTATTCCTGAATATACTTGTAGTAAGTTTCCATTTGCTCTTTTTCCTTCCATTTTAGGAAAATGAGTTTCCATTTGTGTTCTTTTCTTTCCTTTAGGGAACTTTTGTTTGATGCTCAAGTTTTATCCAAGGGTTTGATATCCCTCTATCTGAGATTCTGGCTAGTTATTAAGTTTAGCTAGAACCTGTTTTTTTTGTTTTGTTTTGTTTTTAAGAAACTGAGTTCTGTCCATAAGCCAGGGTTTTGAACTGGCCTTACACACTGGTAAATTTATATTTTTTCTGTCTCATGTTTGTGTCTGAGTTTCTGTCTTATTGCAGGAAGCCATGACTAGCAGTTGCTAGTTTTTATTTCTTTGTTCTTTCTCATGAGGGAATCTTTTAAGTCTTAAAAAACTGTTTCTTTCCTGTCTTATGAGTTGAGTTTTCAGTACCTATATTGAGAAAAATTTGATATAAATTGTTCTACTTGAAAGGTATACTGAAAAGGATGAATTGTTTGTTTTGATTGCTATAACAAGGCCTTAAAAAGGGTCAAATTATTCTAAATTTCTTCTCTAAAAGCTCTAGTGAAGCATGCAAAAGAACAACAAAGCAAAACCCACTGTCACTGAGTCAATTCCAACTCATAGCAACCACACAGGACAGAGTAGATCTGCCCCATAAGGTTTCCAACACTGTAGATCTTCATGGAAGCAGACTGCCACACCTTTCTCCCTTGGAGTAGCTGATGGTGGGTTCAAATTGCTGACTTTTGGTTAGCAACAGAGTGTTATAACCACTGCACCACAGGGGGTCGTCATGTAAAAGGCAAGGTTAGATAATCTAATAATTTCCTGACTCCAGAGGGTATTATTAAATTAGATCAAATATTCCTTCAAAGAACTTACTCTGATCAGTTTAATGATAAATAATAGCTACATAAATTAAATAATCTTAATATTTCCAGGAATTAATGAAAATAAATTTGTTCTGACAAATGTTTTATGTGTATGTCAATCTTGAAAGCCAAGTCTTAAAAGTAAGACCTTTCTAAGTAACTTAAGCTAGATATTATATGAACTATGTTTTATTTAAGGAAAAGGAGTATTTTTTTAAATTCCAGAATGGCAAGAATGAAAGCTGAACTACTACCAAAAGAATAAAAAAAAAGAATATAGTTATAT
>NW_006921891.1:231161-232228 GCF_000298275.1 Orycteropus afer afer
CATACATATATATTTGTTGTTGTTGTTGTTATGTGCTATTGAGTCATTTCCGATACATAGCGACATTATGTACAACAGAACAAAACACCGCCCAGTCCCGGGCCAGCCTCACCATCCCTACTATAGCTGAGCCCATCACTGCAGCCACTGTGTCAATCCATCTTATTGAGGGCCTTCCCCTTTTTCGTTGACCCTTCACTTTACCAAGCATGATATCCTTCTCCAGAGAAGGGTCCCTTTTAACAACATGACCAAAGTTGGTGAGATGAAGTCTGGCTATTCTTCCTTCCAAGGAGCATTCTAGCTGCACTTCTTCCAGGACAGATTTGTTAGTTCTTTTAGCAGTCCACAGTTACTTTCATCATTCTTCGCCAACACCACAATTCAAAAGCATCAACTCTTCTTGGGTCTTCCTTATACATTGTCCAGCTCTCACATGCCTTTGAGGCAATTGAAGATACCATGGCTTGAGTTAGCCACATCTTAGTCCTCAAGGAGATATTTTGTTCTTCAGCGCTTGAAAAAGAGGTCTTTTGCCTAATGCAGTATGTCTTTTGATGTCTTGATTGCTGCTTCCATTGGTGTTAATTGTAATATGAAGTCTTTGACAACTTCAATCTTTTCTCCATTTATCCCGATACTGCTTGTTGGTCCAGTTGTTGAGTGTTTTCGATTTCTTTATATTGAGGTATAATCCATACTGCAGACTGTAGTCTTTAATCTTCATCAATAAGTAGTCCAAGTCATCCTCACTTTCAGCAAGCAAAGTTGTGTTGTCTGCATATCTCAGGTTTTTAATGATTCTTCCTCTAATCCTGATGGCATGTTCTTCTTCATATAGTCCAGCTGCTTGGGTTATTTGTTCAGCATACAGATTGAATAAGTATGGCGAAAGGATACAACCCTGACACACTCCCTTCCTGATTTTAAACCAGGCAGTGTCCCCTTGTTCTGTTCGAATGAAAGCCTCCTGATCTATGTACAGGTTCCTCATGAGTACAATTAAGTGCTCTGGAATTCCCATTTTTCTCAATTTTGTCCACAATTTGTTTTGATCCACCCAATTA
>NW_006921891.1:233023-233857 GCF_000298275.1 Orycteropus afer afer
TAAAATTATATTTTATAGTAAATAGACTTAATTTCCAAGATTTTAGTTAACTCACTTATGGTAAATTGGGTTAATAAATACTCATTATAATTGATGTTTATATACTTCTGCTTTTTATGCCACAGAGAAAGAATGTATTTTTTAATCTAGTGATGAATATGTTCATTATTGCCACTTAAAGGTTTCTACTATAAGAGATATGTAACAAAGACAAAACTAAAAGGTTTATTAAAAGGGAATTTATGTGTTATGGTCAAGGTTCTTATTTGCTGCAGCTAGAAGTTTGATGGATTAATTTATGAGAATTATTTAAAGCTTTAATTCCAAAAAGCAAAAAATTGGGTTTCTCCCTGTTAAGATAACTAAATTTTCATTGATTCCCAGGTTAAAAAGTTAATTTTATTCTTTGTGCCATCTGCCTCAAAGGTAAGAATTCAACAAAATAAATTCCTAAGTCAAAAAGCAAGTCTCATGGCTTTGGAAAAAGCTAAGGTTTTTACCTTTAAGATCTCTAGTTGGATAATTCATGTATTGTTTCTTGGTAACCTATGATAAACTCCTGACAACTGTGAAACTTCATGGAAAGCCATAAAAGGTTTATTTCTGTTTTATAAATTAAAAAACGCTAAAAAAAGTTTATTTAATATGTAATGAATGACATGAAACTTGTCAAATCAAGTGAAGTACTAAATTTTCTTTGAAGTTAAAATGTATATGTCAGTAATGTTTGCCTGATATTAAACAACAAGCACATATTTGTCATGATTTTATTATTTTAATTACTAAATTGGTTTCAACTTTCTTTCCTTTGAATCTAGACTGATCAAAGCCAAT
>NW_006921891.1:234759-245329 GCF_000298275.1 Orycteropus afer afer
ATTTAATATATTTACTGTTAATAAATGCAAAATTTGATGGGGGCAATAATGGAAGTGGGAGGTTACATGCAACCATCCTTATTTTACAGAGGCAAAGTTTCTCTTAATACCAAAACCTGGACTCTTTATTTAGAAAACTGTGAGCCACGTGTTTAAAACAATATTTAAAATAAAAAAATCAGGGATGTTATTTTCAAAAGACTATTAAGGTAAAGTATAGACCAAGAACAGACTCTGAAATGAAGGTTGTCCATCTGGAATGCACAGATCCTAAGTCTGTACGTAGAAGTCATGGGGCCTATGGAGTTGCGGGGAAAAAAAAGCATCCTTATTTTCCTCAATCTCTAGCTGATGTTTAACGTTTCCTTGCACTATGCATGAAATTCCCCCCAAGTTTTAGAACTATTTCTAACCAAGTATTTTCTTATCCCTGTTCAGTTGTTGCAGGTGTCTCAGTTTTCCTTGGCTATCATCATTACTTTGAAATTGTAATTACTATTAGACCTCAGCTGGCACTTGTGTAATGCATTGATTAAGAAGCCTATATATTGCAATATTCAGGAGCTCCGGTGGCATACTGCCTAAGGTATTTGACTGCTAACCAGAAGGCTGGTGGTTCAAACCCACCAGCCACCCCTCGGAAGGAAGGTTGGGCAATCTACTTCCATAGTGATACTGCCTCGGAAACCCAAGGAGGGGTCACTCTAAGTCGGGTCCAACTCCACAGCAATGAGTTGGGTTTTTTTTTTTTTTTTTTTAAATATTGCTATATTAAGTGTTCAAAATATTTTGAGAACTGAATTTCACTTTTAAGTGGGTTCTTTTGAAGTCCATGCATTTTGTTTATGCAGTTAAACCCTGATTCTGGGAAAAATCCGATGGGCTTTGTGAGATTTCCAGTGGACTTTGTGGCACAGAAAAAGATTCAGATGTCTGCTCCATGCCGTAACTTGGAGAAGGCAATTTTGGATAGGATAAGACACTAACCTACCATGGTTGGCACTTTCTAATGGTCTAACTTGATATAAGGATAAGCTTACACAGCCCAGAAAGAGGATAAGATGGCATGTTTATGTCTCCTTGTGCTTGAAAATCCTGTGATCCTGAGTATTAGCTGTAGTTATGAAGAGTCACCAGTGAGTGAGAGTCAAGGGGTCCCTACTTTTTAATTGTATTCAGTAGAACAGAATGTCTCTGAAGTTGTGCAAAAGGTTAATGCACTTGGTTGCTATCTTAAAGGCTAGAGGTTAGACTCCACCCAGAGGCACCTGGTGATCTACTTCCAAAAAAACAACCATTGACATATGAGCTGAACATTTACATGAGGTTGATACACGCCTTGGAGAGATCAATCATGGGAGAATATAAGGGCTGTGTATGTACAGGGAGACAGCTCAGGGGGCAGGAGTGCATGGGAGGGAAGAACACAGGGAAGAGGTAACTATGGGGAGGAAGTGGGAAGAAAGCTGTTGCATTGTGGGAGATTGTAGTCAATGTCATGAGACAAGGTGTTTGTGAACTGCTGTATGAAAAATGAATTTGCTCTGTAAACTTTCACCCAAATCACAATGAAAATTTTTTTAAAAAATGAAAACAACAACAAAATATCAGCCATTAAAATTCCTACGGAGCACAATTCTACTACAGATGTGGTCACCATGAGTAGGAATTGACGGCAACTTGAACCGGATTCATGGAATGACTAAAAATTGAACATGCTTTACTTTGCCTGTGTGGGCCCTACCTTTACCATCTTTATCTGCTCTGGTGGTGTGGAGGTCAGTGGTTCAAGCCCACCAGCTGCTCTGTGGGAAGAAGATGAGGCAATCTACTTCTGTAAAGATTTACAGCCTTAGAAACCCAATGGAGGTTGCTATGAGTCAGAACTGACTTGATGACAGTGGGTTCTGAATTAAGTTCTCCTGGGGCAACCATTCTGCTGAATTAGGGGCAAATCACACGAGGGTGGACCAGATCCTGCTGTCATTTATATGCCCCCAAGGAGCCTGGAGACCACCTCCTGTCATATCCTTACTCCTCTTGTGTGACCTTCAGCTAGATTCTAGCTCCCACCTAGCCAGGGACACTGTTCTCCTGTTTACATGACCCTCTTCCCTTCAAACTTCCCAAATCTGCTCCACCCCAACATCAGGTTTTCCCTTAATACTCTTTTACCACTGAACATTGTTCTGGCATCAAACATTCTAGGTATTGAAATCCTAGATATATCATGTTTAAAGAGGCAGGAGATATATAAGCACCATTTTATTGAAGTATAACACATATAAGGAAAAGTGAATAATTTATATATGTACAGCTCTATAACTATTCACAAAGTGAAGGTGCCTATGTAAACAGCACTCAATTGGACACACTATTAGCTATGCCCCCAGAAACTTCTCTTGAAGTTACCCCACCAAGGGTAACCACTTGACTGACTTCTACCAGCACCGATTAGTTTTGCCTAGTTTTTTATACTTTATGGAAATCAAATCCTAAAGCATTTCATTTGTGCCTGGCTTCTTTCGTTCAATGCTATGTTTGTGAGATTTAGGTTACTGGACTATTTTAAACTCAAAAGTTCAGTTCTTGTTTATCCCTTTGGTGGTTTAGTATATGGAATGGGGAGAAGAACAAAAATATTTCTTTTAGAAACTTTAACTCTCAGGGGACCTACAAATCCAGTCCCCATAATTTAGATAGTGCTAGGTTGTTTGTTTTTTTTTTTTAAAAAAAAACATGTTCTGTGTTTTCTTTTTCTTAGAAATTAAGCACTGGCTATAATTCTGTTTCCTGTCCAGAGTTAGGGTCGAATAAAGTGAGGCTGTGGTGAGGCTGTGGCTTGAGTGCTTTGTATACCTTGCAGAGAAATTGTATCTGAACTCTTGAAAGCAATTCTACTTGGAAGTTACGCTCTATTGTCAATCAGAACAATGTGGAGCATCATACCTGTGTGTTGGAAGTCAACCAGAATGTGTGAAATGTAACCCACTGCCATTGAGTTTATTCCAGTTCATAAGGACCTTGTTATAGGCTAGAGTAGAACTTCCCCATAGGGTTTCTAAGACTAAATTTTTACAGAAGCAGACTGCCTTATATTTCTCAGAGTGGGGCTGGTGGGTTCGAACTGCTGACATTTTGTTTAACAGCTGAATGCTTTAACCACTGCACCACCAGAGTGCCTGTGTGGAATACAATACATATTTAATGTTCTTCTCTGTTGCTGCTTTTCCATGTCAACATGTGTTAAAGTGCAGATGAGAGGAGTCAACATGGTACAGTGCAAAGAATGTTGAACTGTGGATAAAAGACACCTGTTGAATTCTGGCCACAGGCTCCCACAGCTATGTCACACACATTCTCTGACCCTCAGTTGCTCTCATCTCGAAGACTTGAATTGAGGACCAGGATGAGATGACGTGTGAGAAAGGCTTGACAGGCTACTGTGTCGCACACTTGCACACTGTCCCCATGTCACTGCACCCTCGTGGTCCAAACTGCTTTTCTTGTTGACAGTGAATTCCATTCCTGGCTGCCTGCTACTCCTTTCCCATGACTTTTTCCCACTGATGGCCCATTTTCATGTCCTACTCATCCTTCAAGGCCTAACTCAAGCGGTAACATTTCAATGAAGCTTCTGCCATGCATGCATCCATTCCTGCTTCTCTCTTCTTTGACTTATTTCCTCATGGTCAATGTTGCCTTTCTTTGTTTGATAGTCCCTTTCTGCTTTTTTTTTTGTTTTTTTCTTTTTCTCAAATAGATTGTAAATTCAATGAGGGGAAAAAAAGTGTCTTATTTGGGATATCCACCATCTTAAAAAGGACACAGTAGGTATTTCATGCATAATGTTTATTGCTTGTGAGTTCTTTTAAAAAAAGAAAAAGAAAAAGAAGGGACAAAATCCATCTAGATGCAACAATGGGTCTCTTCTCATCCAGAGAAAAGAAGAATGAAGAAAACCAAAGATTCATAGAAACAATTAGTCCTAGCAACTGGTACACCATGTGCTCCATAGCCTATATGACTATGAGACCAGAAGAACTAGATGGTGCCTTGCTACCACTGTCAACCACTCAGAGGGGGAACCTATGTAGGAGATCCTTGATAGAGAGGGAGAACAATGTGGAACAAAACTCAAAATCATTTGGGGAAAAACATGGGGGGGCAGGTTTCCTGATCTGACAGAGCCTGGTCCAGCCACTGAGACTATAGCCCCTAGCTACCCTTCAGGTCTGGAATTGAACCCACACCTGTGGTTTCCAGCCAAAAAAAAGACAGGCATATGAGTTGAACATTTATTTGAGGTAGATACACTCCTTGGAGAGAACAATCATGGGAAAAAGAATGGCTGCTTTATGCACAGGGAGACAGCTCAGTGGGCAGGAATGCATGGAGGGGTGGACACAGGGAAGGGGTAACTATCAGGAGGAAGTGGGAGAGGAGCTGTTGCATTGTGGTGAATTGTAGTCAATGTCATGAGACAAAGTGTATGTGAACTGCTGTATGGAAAGTGAATTTGCTCTGTACATTTTCACCCAAATGACAATTAAAAAAAAAAAAAAAAGAGAAGAAGAGGAAGAAAAAGAAGAAAAAAGGAGGGAGCAAAATCAATGGTATGTTGCTAAACCAGCTTTTCAAAGTAATAATTATAATATGATAATGATAAGAATAATCTCATCATCACCACCAGCTGCTGTTGAGTCGACTCAGATTCATGGTGACACCATGTGTGTCAGAGTAGAACTGTGCTCCATTCGGTTTTCAGTGGCTGATATTTGGAAGTAGATTGCTAAACTTTTCTTCCAAGGTGCCTCTGCATGGACTCAAACTTCTTACCTTTGGGTTAGCAGCAAAATGCAATAATAATCATACAAGCACTTGCTGATTCCCATGCTGTAAATATTCTCACCATGGCCAGTTTCAAGCCACCAACATCATGTTAAGGAGCTCTGGTGGTGTAGTGATTAAGGCATTTGGCTGCTGACTAAAAGGTTGAAAGGTTGGTGGTTCGAAGGCACCAGCTGCTCCGTGGAGGAAAGATGGGGCCCGTAAGGATTTACAGCCTTGGAAACCCATTGGGGGTCGCTATGAATTGGAATCTACTTAAAGGAAGTGAGTTTGGTTTTATATATATATAACATTGTGTTAACCAACTCACAAAATTCCCAAACATTTAACAGTCAGCTCTCATGGTCAGTATGAGCTGGTTCCAGCGCCTCATTAGATAAAAATCCTGTAAATAAGTGGTCCCATTTAAATGAACATTATAAGTTTCTTCCTGGCACACACGAAAATCTGGTATTTGACTGAATGCTCAGCCATACTCTTACTTCTCAGTCTCTCAAAAGAATGTTAGATGTGAACATTTTTCAGAGTAGGTTTTCATGGATGGATGCTAGAAGCCAGTGCCTAATTTTTCTGAAGCGTCTTGGTCTATCAAGTGGTGAGCACCATAAAATGATTCATTTGTACCATGTGTGACTTGATGTCACCTTAGTTTAAAAATGCTACTCTTCTAATCACAGGGCTGTGCTTCAATTTTAATTTGAAACATGAAAATGTTCCCACCGTGTAAATTATCTCCATTCAAACCTCTTGAAGGTATGAATAGAGAGCTATCAACTGATGAGGTGCATAAGAAGGGTCTCCAAAGCTGTAGGGATAGCAGTCAGAGCTCCAGGGCAGTGTAGGAGGGAGGCCAGCCTCCAGGGAAGCTTCATAAAGGGGGAGGTACCACAAAGCCAAGCCAAAGCTCTATCTGTTCCTTGAATGTTTTGAGAGATTATGTAGAAATGTTTCAACAATGTGCTAAACATTCTACAGTAATCATTTAGCTCACAGAAAAACACACTCTCTTAAATAACTCTATGAAGCCCATTTCTATGAGAAAGGAAGCTGATTCAGTGAGGTCAGAAGAAGGTGCTTAAAAACCTCAAGTAGGATTCATCCAAGATGTCATAAACTTGGCCTCTTTTACCCAGCCTCCTGTTGGATCTTTAGGGGTTTGTTATCTCTAGGTCACAAGGAACTCAACCAAGGTCCATTGCCATTAAGTCATTTCCCACTCATAGTAATCCTACAGGACAGAGTAGAGCTGCCCCATAGGGTTTCCAAGGCTGTAAAACTTCACAGAAGCAGACTACTACCTCTTTCTCCTGAAGAACAAGAAAGGCTGGTGGGGTCAAACTCCAACCTTTCAGTTAGAAGCTTAACCACTTAACCACTTAACCACTGTGCCCCTAAGGCTCCTTGGTCACAAGGAAAGAGGAGGCGAAATGCATGCAACCTTTACACATTGCTAGTGGGAATGCAAGGAGTCCTGTAGGGTTGCTGGAATAGGAGCTCTGGTGATGCAGTGCCTAAGGCATTTGACTGCTAACCAGGAGGTTGGCAGTTCAAACGCACCAGTCACTCTGGGGAAGGAAGACAGGGCAATCTACTTCTGTAGAGATTTACTGCCTCAGAAACCCAATGGGGGTGGCTGACCTTTTGGTTAGCAGCCGAGCACTTAACCACTGCACCACCAACTCTCCTTTGGGGATTATGTAAGGTAGTGAATGTAGAATGCATATTATACACATTCAATAAATACTTTCTCTCCTTATCCTCCCCTCCTTTTACAAATGAGGAATTTGAGGCCCAGAGATGTGAGGAGTTGCATGCAAGGTCATGTGCCTAGCTGATTCCCACCAGTGGAGGGAGGTCCATCAGTCCTCTGGCCTCCTATTTTATGATGGATTTCCATTGGGAAGAAATGATACTTCTGCCTTGACCTCCACCCTTGCTCAAAGCTCCCTGAAGAAGAATGACTTATCTGTTTGGAGAAACCAGAGGGATGAGCTAAATGGACCCAACTCAGCCCCTTCTCTGTTTCCTTTTTGGCATTTTCTTGTCCAAAACTGAGTGGATACTCCAGGGTTACGACCAATGTCTGCCTTCTCTAGAGTTTGAGTCTCACAGCCATTCTTCTCTGTCCTCTCTACTAGAATTCTAAGGGCACAAAGCAGTAATTCTGGATGTGTGCTTCCTCTGCTGACCTGCATCTCCCTTGAGTACAGTGACTCAAAGTCTAACTGTGGGGCTGGGTCTGTGTGTGGTAGAGAGTGGTCTGTGTGTGAGGAGTTCCAGAGCACAATCACTTATATGATACTTGTAGGGCTAAGGAACTCTGGTAGCATACTGCCTAAGGCACTTGACTGCTAAATCCACCAGCCACCCCTCGGAAGGAAGATGGGGCAATTGACTTCCATAGTGATGTTGTTGTTGTTGTTGTTATGTGCCGTCGAGTCGGACCCGACTCGTAGCGAGCCCTTCTTGGGTTTCCGAGGCAGTATCACTATGGAAGTAGATTGCCCAACCTTCCTTCCAAGGAGTGGCTTGTGAGTTTGAACTGCCAGCCTTCTGGTTAACAGTCAAGTGCCTTAGGCACTATGCTACCAGAGTAGTCCATAGTGATACTGCCTTGGAAACCCAAGGATGGACTGCTATGAGAAGGGTCCGACTCGACAGCACAAAACAACAACGACAGGGGGGCTAGCTGTACTATAGAATTGAGAGTTTTTCAGATTTCAGAAAAGCAGTAAGGCACATGCATTATGCCTATACATAACACCAGCAGGATCTACAGTAGCACCCCAACATCACATCTTTACTAATTCTCAACAGTACATGCCAGTATCCATGTTCAGTAGAATAATAAAGACCAAAATTATCATATGGTTGTTCAGGCCAAATTTCGTCACCAAATGAACTTGCATAAAATATAGGCACAAAGGTGGGTTTTCAGAGCTATTTGAATTTTAGAATTATAGTTAAGAAAGTATAGACCTATAATAGGAAAACTGACTGTGACCACACAGCTCAGCTGTGTGAACCAATCCAGCGTTATTTGTAATCAGTCTTTTGATTTTTCCCCAACCTGCCTGCCTTTTAGGTCTTTTTTCTCTTTTTCCAATTGGTATTGGCCTTAAACTCAACACTAACCAGTGTACTTACTTCCCTTCACATCACAGATCCTTCAAAAGTATTATTAAAATGCACATTTTTGGCAAGGTTGGGCTTATGCTCTCTCTGTGTTCAGTAAACTTAAGAAACAAGAGTCCACCTCACTGATAATTAGTAAATGAATGTTTCAAGGAAATGTTGGTATCTCCTACAAAGAAATTCCAATACCAAGACTCAAAACCACAGTTGAGCCAATATTACTGCTATTCCTTATGTTTCCTTGAGAGACCCTAGCTAAATGAGAGACCAACAAATAAACGTTTTAATTTATTTAACAAGGGGGAGTCATAATCACATAAACTTGAAATGACAATAGTTTTGTCTGACCTTAAAATGAAATTTACCTTATCACTCCTAGCACCCATATATACCTGTGATTGAGTAACTATTCTGTCTCTATTATCCACTCAATCTTGGACAAGAAAATGCCAAAAAAGAAATAAAGAAGGGGTTGATTTTGGTGGAGGCAGAATCCCCCACTAAACTATGAAAGCTACTTTGCTTTCAAGTCAGTGGCAGCACACCTAGTTTCTCCTCGATGGTGATGAGTGTTGTAGGCAGTTTCTAAGATGGCCCCCAAAGATGCCCACATCCTGATATTCAACTCTTGTGTAATCCCTGTTCCTTGAGTGTGACTCCCAATGAATAGAATATGGGAGAAGTGATAGAATGTTATTTCTGAGGTCAGATTATAAAAAGACTGGTTTCAATCTTGAGAACACTCTCTTTTGCATTTTCTAAGGAAACAAATTTCTGTTTTGAGTAGCCCTGTGGAGGAACTGCAGTCTTTGGCCAACAGCCCTCTAGGACATCAGGTATGCCAGTAACCATGTGAGTAAGCCTGCAGGCAGGTCCTCCAGCCCCAGGCAAGCCTTCAGATGTCTGTAGCCCTAGTTACCACCTTGAGTGACACCTCATGAGAGCCCCTGAGCCAGAACCACACAGCTAAAGTCCTCTCAAATTGCTGACCCACAGAAACTATGAGACAATAAATGCTGATTCAAGCTACTGAGATTTCAGGCAGTTTATTATGCACCAATAGATAACTTACTATAACACTATCATTCTGAATACAATTGTTGTTGTTGTTATGTGCCATCGAGTTGGACCCGACTCATAGCGACCCCTCCTTGGGTTTCCGAGGCAGTATTACTATGGAAGTAGGATTGCCCAAACTTCCTTCCGAGGAGTGGCTGGTGGGTTTGAACCGCCAGCCTTCTGGTTAACAGTCAAGTGCCTTAGAGCTCCCTCTGAATAGAATGGAGATATTTAAATGTAACTACAGATCACTTCACCACTCATCTATCAATTTGTCATACTGTGGTGACTTGTGTGTTGCTGTGATGCTGGAAGCAAGGCCACCTGTATTTCAAATACCAGTAGGGTCACCCATAGTGGACAGGTTTCAGCAGCACTTCCAAACTAAGACAGGCAAAGAAGAAGGACCTAGCCACCCACTTCTGAAAAAAAATAAAAATAAATAAGATGATCACAGAAAACATTTTGAATAGCAGTGAAACACTGTCTGATATCTTATTGGAAAATTTTATGGATAGCAGTGAAACATTGTCTGATATGGTGCTCGAAGATGAGCCCCTCAGGTCAGAAGGCATTCAAAACATGACTGGGAAGAGCTGCCTCTTCAAAGTAGAGTCAGCATTAATGATGTGGATGGAGTAAATCTCTCAAGACCTTCATTTGCTGATGGAGCATGACTCAAAATGAGAAGCAGCAGCTGCAAACATCTATTATAATTGGAATGTGGAATGTACAAAATATGAATCTAGGACAATTAGAAGTTGTAAAAAATGAAATGGAACACATAAAGATTTATATGCTCAGCATTTTGGAGCTGAAATGGACTGATATTGGCCATTTTTAGTCAGACAGTGATATGGTTTCCTATGCCGGAAATGACAAATTGAAGAGGAGTATGTCACATTCATTGTGAGGAAGACTATTTCAAGATCTAACCTGAAGTACAATGCTGTCTGTGATAGGGTAATATCCATATGCCTACAAGGAAGAACAGTTAATACTATTATTCAAACTTATGCACCAACCACTGAAGCCAAAGATGAAGAAAATGAAAAGTTTTACCAACTTCTGCAGTCTGAAACTGACAAAACATGTGATAAAGATGCACTCATAATTACTGATAATGGGAATGCAAAAGTTGGAAACAAAGAAGCATCAGTAGCTGGAAATTTTGGTCTTGGTGAAAGAAATGACACCAGAGACCACATGATAGAATTTTGGAAGACCAATGACTTATTCACTGTGAATACCCTTTTTCAACAACATAAACGGTGACTGTACACATAGACCTCTCCAGATAGAATACACAGAAATCAAATCAACTACATCTGTGGAAAGAGGTGATGGAGCAGCTCAATACCATCAGACAGAAAAAGGCCAGGAGCTGACTGTGGTACAGACCATCAATTGTTCATCTGCAAGTTCAAGTTGAAGCTGAAGAAAATTAAGAGACATCCACAAAAGCCAAAATACAACCTTGATTATATCCCACCTGAATTTGGAGACCATCTGAAGAATAGATTTA
>NW_006921891.1:246949-252565 GCF_000298275.1 Orycteropus afer afer
AAAAGGGTTGCAGCAGTGTATTGACAAGGTACTGCCAGTAATTAAAGCCAAATTCAGAAGAGGGCATGGCATGAAGAATATCATTGCTGATGTCAGATGGATCTTGGCTGTGGTAGTTAAGGTTGTGTGTCAACTTGGCTGGTCCATGATTTTGAGTGGCTTGGCCCCGGGATGTAGTTATTCCCCATGATGAGATTGTGTAAATCACGTCCATGGTAGAATCTGCTATGAACAGCTGATCAGTTGAAGGAGAGTCGCCTTTGGGTGTGGTCTGCTTCTAGTATTTCTGGAAGATCTTTGGAAAGGTCTCTGGTTTTTTGCTCCTGCATTTGAGCTGTCTTCATCGCCAGTTCCTGAACTTGAATCAGTGACCTGCTGTGTTGCCTGCCAATTTTGAGATTTTTGCCTCTACAGCTTGTGAGTCAACAATGTGCTATTTTACCTGCCAATCTTGGATTCATCAGCCTCAGCAGCCAACAGTCTGCTGTACTGCCTGCCAGTCTTGAGTTCATCAGCCCCTATAGTTGCATGAGTCAGAAAAAAGCCTCCAGTTTGACATTTGATCCACGGAGTTGGGACTTGCCAGCCTCTACAACCGCATGAACCATTTCCTGGAGATAAATGTATAAACCTAGACTAGGAGATGGGCTAACAGCAAAAAATACCAGGAAAGATGTTTACCTGTGTTTTATTGACTATGCTAAGGCATCCACATGTGTGGATCATAACAAATTTGATTAACATTGTGAAGAATGTGAATTCCAGAACACTTAATTGTGCTCATGAGGAACCTGTACATAGACCTACAGGCAGCCCTTTGAACCAAACAAGGGGATATTGTGTGGTTTAAAATCAGGAAAGTTGTGTGTGTCAAGGTAACATTCCTTCACCATACTTAGTCACTCTGTATGCTGAGCAAATAACCTGAGAAGCTGGACTATATGAAGAAGAATGCAGCCTCAGGGTTGGACAAAGACTCATTAACAACCTGCGATATCCAGATGACACAACCTTGCTTGCTGAAAGTACAGAGGACTTGAAGCACTTGATGATGAAGATCAAAGACTACAGTGTTCAGAACGGATTACACCTCAACATAAAGAAAACAAACAGCCTCCCAACTGGATGAGTAAGGAACATCATGATAAATGGAGAAAAGATGGAAGTTGTCAAAGATTGCATTTTACTTGGATCCACAGCACTCATGGAGGCAGCAGTCAAGAAAGCAGATGTCATATAGCACCAGGCAAATCTGATGCAAAAGATCTCTTTAAAGTGTTGAAGAGGAAAGATGTCTCTTTGAAGACTAAGGTGCACCTAACCCAAGCCGTGGTATTTTCAATTGCCTCATATGTATGTGAAAGCGGGACGATGAATAAGGAAAACACAAGAACAATTGATGCCTTTGAACTATGGTGTTGGCAAAGAATACTGAATATACCATGGAGTGCCAGAGAAGTGAACAACTCTATCTTGGAAGAAGTGCAGCAGGAATGCTCCTTAGAAATGAGAATGGCCAGACTTCATCTCTCACACTTTGGTCATGTTGTCAGAAGGGACCATTCCTTAGAGAAGAATATCATGCCCAGTAAAGTGAAGGGTCAGCGAAAAAGGGGAAGACCCTCAATGAGATGGATTGACACAGTGGCTGCAACAATGAGCTCAAGCACAGTAAGGGTTGTGAGGCTGGCACAGGACCGGGCAGTGTTTCGTTCTATTGTACACAGGATCTATGTGAGTCGGAACCAACTCAATGCATCTAACAACGACCCACAGATCCCTATCCCTGTTTCCCAACCCCGGCTGCTATCTTACGTTTCTGGAGAAAAGGAACTCAGAGTTCATTGTTTAAAACACTTTGCAAATGTACATAAGCATGGTTGATTTTATATTGGTGAGAGTGTCATAATCAGGTAACAGACTAAAACATGCAGAGGATTAAATGGGATCACCCTTTAGAATAATTGAAAATGCTGGCCTTGTGTCCCCTAGCAGCATTTCTGTTTTATATTCTAGATACGCAGATTACATGCTGCATTCCTAGCTAGCATTGCATGTCCCAGATCATAGAACATTGCCTTCCCCCTCATCGTAATTTTAGAACATTCTATTGCACTGCAATTACAGTTTTCAGGGATGACAGCTGCTGAATAATTACAGGAAAAATGCTTTAATGCGCCTCCATAAATTTACATGTCCTCAGACCTGGCATTTGTTGAGATTGTAAGCCCATGGCTGGAAGATATGTAAACCCAGATTAAAGATCAAAATAAAATATATATCAATTTTATAAGACTTCCTTTGGAGTCCTTGGCTGCCTTACAGCAATAGGCAGAAATAAAAGTACACATGCAATTGATCTAGTCAACCAATTCATTTTGTTTTATTCTTCCGCAATTGCCATTTTGAAAAACTATAGAGTTTATAGAGCCTCCATAGAATGAAGGCGTCACTGAGGGGTGGAACGGTTAACATACTTAGCTGCTAACTGAAAGGTTGGTGGTTCGAGTCCACTCAGAGGTGCCTTAGTGGAAGGGCCTGGTGACTTGCTTTGAAAAATTCAGCCATTGAAAGCCCTGTGGAGTGCAGTTCTACTCGGACACAAATGGGAACGCCGTGTGCTGGAGTTGACGCGATGGCAACTGATTTTCCCTGGAAGGCGTTTGGGACAGATGACATATAACAGTTTAGCATTTTATCTCCAAGAATGTAAAGTAACCAAGAAGTACCTCGTGAGGCTAAAATGAGGACTCTTAGGGCTTGTCTAAAGGAGTTCTAGCGGCGTAATGGGTAAAGCATTTGGATGCTAACCAGAAGGTCGGTGGTTCAAACCCATCAGCTTCTCTTTGGCAGGAAGAGGAGCCGGTCTGCTTCCATAAAGATTTTCATCCTTGGAAACCCAGTGGGGAGTTGCTATGAGTCGGAATGAACTCAGTGGCAGTGGGTTTGGTTTTGGTTTGGAGGGCTTGCCTGAAAGCCCTCTGAGCAGCTAGGGTGTGGTCTTCTGGAGAGGGGCCAGTGTTTCCTAACAGTAGAAATGGGACACCAACTGACTGAGTAAGGTGTAAGTCATCCGACTAAGGACGGAATCAGTGATAGGAATGCTCCAGAGCGTAGGGTATTAGCTGTAGTTCTACATAAGGAAAGTTGGTTTTTCTGAGCAAATACCAAAGAGAACCTTTGGGCAGAACCCTTGGTGTGTGGTGCGTGGCTAATCCATCCAAGTTTCATAGAGCTGCTACAAGAGCCGATGGGGTAGGGGTGGGGGGAAAAGACCCAAAAGGCAGAGCCACTTTATGTAAGCACTTAGTTTCCAAAATAGTTCCTACTCGTAGTTTTTGTATTCATAGTTAGACTCATAGTACAAGTCCTGTTCAGTGAAACCCAGGAAGTAATTATAAACCCTGTCACTTCTGAGTAAGAAGGTGGGGCTGTGTTTCATCACAACTTCCAGAATTTATCATATCCAGAGGATGTATAAACTTGTACTGTAAAACACCTGACACCAGTGAATAAGCACTTTCCTCATTGCAGGCTGTTTGTTGGATCAGTACTATTAATGGGAAGGCGGATAGAGACGGCATCCGGCTCATACCAAAAAAATGCTGCAAAATATTCCCTTCCAATTTTCCCTTCACAGTTTTCCACTTGGGGGCTTTACCTGTTGTTTCTGTGTTAAAGTGCCTGAAACTATCTCCATTTCAAGTTTTCTCTGTTTCAAGTTGTTTCTGGATATCCCCATGGAAGATCTGTGCAAGTCTCTGACATGTATGTGGACCAGCTGGCCCGGGAGACTTTCAATGCTGATGCCAGGCAAGCCCCATGTTACCTGCAAAGTTCTGGGTCTGGTTGCCCGGGGTGATGTAAGCAAATAGAGACACAGACGTGAAGAGTAGAAAGCACAGCTTGTATGAAGTTTGTGTGCAAGCTGAGATGGGGTGGGTGGTCCCTCAGATTCTGTCTGCTTTTATGCACCCTCTAAGCTGCTTTTATGGGGTGGGGATTATATCATAATCATGTTACATATACAATTTCATATGATTACAGGTTAAGCATGTACAGTGAGGGAAACAAAGATGGCAACCCTTAGCATGTCTCATTATAACATTAAATCTCCACCCAAGGGTATGGGATGTAGTGGGCTAATAACCCCTTTTACCTAGATTCAGGCTGTTGCTGGGTCAGCAACTGGTAATCAATTGTGGGTGACCTTCCTCCAGCATCTACAAACCTCCCAGCTATCTGATTTTTCTTAAAAGTTACATTTCTACTCCTCTTAATCTCACGGGGAGGAACCTTGAGAAACTCTCCACAGAACACTGTGCCTTCCTTTAATGAAACACTGTGTATCTCCTAATGAATACTGTGCATTCTTTTAGGGAACACTATGGATCACCCAGCAAACCGGGACAAGTTGGTAACCCTGCAGATGAATGGGAGTCCCCAGTTGGGCCTTGAGTTTTCTTTGTTGCCCTGTTTTAATCTTTCCATTGATAGTAGCATTTAGCAACTTTTGTTGTTAAGTGAAAGCAAGCATTGTGTTCTTATGCAAATAGGTATTTTAATTGTTCAATATATCTGTGAATATATTCGACCCAAGACTCAGACCAAAAAATGTGCCTAGTACCTCCACGAGGCACTGTTTTCCCACCTTACCTGCTGATTCTATGGCCTGTGATAACCAGTTGAGTCAGCTCAGACTCATGGTGACCCCACGAGTGTCAGAGCTGAGCTGTGCTCCCTAGGGTTTTCAATGGCTGGATTTTTTTTGGAAGGAGATCACCAGGCCGTTCTTCTGAGGTGCCTGAGGTGGACTCGAAATTCCAACCTTTTGAGCCCACTAACCATTTGCCCACCCAGGGACTCCCAGGCCATGATAGTCTCTGCTTCATGAAACCTGGGTCTCCCATCAGCCCTCACACCACGTCAGAGCCCCAGATTTTGTCTTTAGCACCAGGAAAAGCCCAAGTTCAAAGGCACTAGGCAAGGCAGATGCCCGTAGGGCAGATACTGGCTCCAGGACTCCCTGCCATCTTTGAACTTGTGTTTCTCATTGTATTCTGGACTCTGAAAATTCTCCTCACTTTCCTGTCTGGTTAATCATGCATTTAAAGAAAATGTTTCTGTTGTGTTTATCCAGTATTTTTAGGTGCTCTGTACCAAAAGTTTCTCTAGATACTAAGCCACATTTTGGGAACAGACTTTTCATTGTTGCTTCTACTATACTTTCCTACCAGTTTACACATTTCTGTTATGGCACAAAATGTAAAGTGTTATGATTATTTGCTTATGCTTCTGTTTGTCTGCTAGATTAGTAATGTCTTGAAACCAGTAACTTTGCCTCATTCATCTCTATATTTTCTTGTTAAAGAAATTGAGCCCTCCCGAGGCATACACCATACAAACTAGCTTTTCCTGAGTCATTCTAAGTTGGTAGTTGGTTTATATAATGCTCCATTGAAGCCCGTATTATTAGACACATCAGTGTTGCTGGCTGTACAATAATAGTAAGAAACATTTTGGATATTCTGATTCCTTAGTCTTTCTCAAACGGGCCTGCTTGATACCAGTGTAATCATCAGTACTCTTTCATTCTCAAAGCATCCCAGATTGGAT
>NW_006921891.1:252665-258984 GCF_000298275.1 Orycteropus afer afer
GGTTCCCTTGCAATGAAGAGAATAGTCCAGTTGCTCAGCTGAAGTCTAGATGCTGAAGTCTGAAGCCAATTAAACATTGCCAAGCTCTAGGTAGTGCTAGAGAGAGAACAGTCACACTGAATAGCTTACTGGCTTCTCCAGAGGGGTAGGTCCCAACCATGGAGGCATACTAAAATCTCCTGGTGTGTGTCTCTGTGTGTGTGTGTGTGTGTTTAATACAGGCACACCTGTTTTATTGCACTCCACTTTGTTGCAGTTCACTTTAAGGTGCTTCACAGATAATGTGTTTTTTACAAATTGCAGTTTTGTGTCAACCCAGCATCAAGCAAGTCTATTGGCACCATTTTCCCAACAGTATGTGCTCAAGTCTCTCTGTTACATTTTGATCATTCTCACAATATTTCAAACTTGCTCATAATGCTGTTGCACATTTAATAGACTACAGTATAGTGTAAACATATGCTCACAGGGAAACCAAAAAATTCACCTGACTTGCTTTATTGTGATACTCACTTTATTGTTGTGGTCTGGAAGCAAACTCGCAATATCTCTGAGGTCTGCCTGTACCAACGCCTGAGCCCCATCCTCAGAAACTCTGATTCAATCAGTTGGAGTGGGCCCAGGAAATAGTGTGTTTTAAAGGCCTAATTGCATCCAATATGTATTACAGTATATGACTGTATTTTTACAAAAAGTAAGTATACTTTTACAAAAGGTGCAATGAGAGCATAACTCTGATTTAGGAAATATCTAGTACCTGATAATTCCTAATGGAGAGAATAATTTTAATTTACAATTTTTCAGAAAAAAAAAAAAGTATATCATTGCAGACCACAAATAAGATTATTGAAGATGAATTAACCAATTCCAACTCCTGACAACCCTATGAGACAGAGGAGAACTGCCCCACAGAGTTTCCAAGGCTGTGATCTTTACAGAAGCAGACTGCCTCATCTTTCTCCTGCAGAGTTGCTGGTGAGTTTAAACTGCCCATCTTTTGGTTAGCAGCCAAGTGCTTTAACCACTGCACCACCACTCCATTTGACCTCCATTTTTTGTGTTTACCTTTATAAAGATCCATTATAATCATTGCATTTTTCTTTTTTTTTTGGGGGGGGGAGGTGGTATCCAAAGTCAATTTTACCTTTTGAAAGAAGCAGTTATCAAAATAGTATAGCACTGACTATAATAAGCAGTAATCAGTAATGCTTAGGATCTTGGATGATCTGAAATGGTTTGGGTAATATGTAGCTACTTGAATAGAACAACTTGAAACTAAGCTGAACAGCATATGTTTTTGTATAAATCTGTATCTCTAAGGAGCCCTGGTGGAGCAGTGATTAAAATTGCTTGGCTGCTAACCAAACAGGTGGGCAGTTAGAACTGACCAGCCGCTCTGTGGGAGAAATCTGCTTCCGGAAAGATTTATAGCCTTGGAGACCCTATGAAGCTGTCCTATCCTGTCCTATGGGATTGCTCTGAGTTGGAATCAACTAGGCGGAAGTGGGCTTGGTTTAGTTTTGGTATGTCTGTCTCTCTATCTATATGTGTAGTCTTTTGTTTTGTAAATAGTGAACTGGAAAAAATCTGATCCAGAAAAGTATGATATTATATACTACAAGCCTATTATAACATATTTTAAATATAAATTTAATTATATCTATTTTTATTTATATAGTTGACAAGATATACTGTACCCCAATGTGTCATTTTTCTAAGAGGTTATAAATATTTCTGAGTGAGGTGGAAGAACTCTTCAAATATTATGCCTTTTGGATTGTATTTAAGACTCCACTGAGTGTCAAGTAAAAGACATACTGTTGGTTGTAAGAAAGTCAAATTGCGGCATCCATCCTTCTGCACTTAATATACAATTTCTAAAATTTTACATCTACTGCTTAGATTGGCTCTTTCAATGATTGAAAGTTGATCCACAGGTGTGAGTTCAGTTCCGGGTTTGAAGGGTGTCTAAGGGCTGTACTAATGGGGGTTCTAGCAGTCTCATCAGACCAGTAAGCCTGGTCTTTTTTTTATTATTTTGAGTTTTACTCCACACTTTTCTCTGACTCTCTCAAGGCTCTCCTATTATGATCCCTTTCTGAGCAGTCAGCAGTGGTAGCCAGGCACCATCTAGTTCTTCTGGTCTCAGGGTCATTGAGGCTGGGTTTCACATGGTCCCTTAGTCCTTGGGACTGATTATTTGCTTGCATCTTTGATTTTCTTCACTCTTCTTTGCTCCAGACAAAGCTATGACATGACCAGATATAAGTATACCCATGTTCATCACAGCATTATTCAGAATAGCAAAAAGATGGAAACAACATAAGTGTCCATCAACAGATGAATGGATAGACAAACTATGGTCCATACATACAATGGAATCCTACACATTGTTAAAGAATAATGATGAGTCTGTGAAAGACTTCATAACATGAATGAACCTAGAGGACATTATGCTGAGTGAAATTAGTCAACCACAAAAGGACAGATATTGTATGAAACCACCACTGTAAAAAGTCAAGAAAAAGTTTATATACAGCAAAAGTCATTCTTTGAAGGTTACCAGGGCTCAAGGGGAAGAGAGGACAATTCACTGACTAGACGGTAGACACATATTAACTTGGGTGAAGGGAAAGGCAATATACAGTAAGGGGAAGGTCAGCTCTGTAGGATGTAGAGCAGCATCCCTGACTCTACCCACTAGATGCCAGTAGCACCTCTGCAGTTGTGATAGCCAAAATTATCTCTAGACATTGCCAGATGTACCCTGGGGAGCAAAATCACCCCCAGATGAGAAGCACTACTATAATGCATAGACCACTGGTCTCAGCCTTCAGAGGAGGGAAATCATTCAGGACAACAAGCATGTAAAGTTACTCTTTCATGAAACGTCTTTTCTCCCTCTCACTGTAAAAAATTAAAAGGCTGATTCCTGGAGAAGAGGTTCTGTGACATAAACAGTCTCCATGTGGATATTAGTAACTGGCCACTGATGCTCATATTTACCATCAAGTTATGCTTCAAAAAAGACTTTCAAGTCTGAAAAAAGTGGCAAATCCTTTCCAGTCAGGGTTTAAGTTAAAGCTGCAACTGTATCTTCATTTTAGTTAGAGGGAGGTTTTTACCACCATCCCCTGAGTTGGCTCCCAGCTCCTCCTTGTATAATGTTTGAGGAGCCTTTCTTTTGAAGGGGTTAGGCAGTCTTGATATTGGATCAAGTGGTGGGGGGTGGAAGACATTGGTCGCCCAAGAAAACATGTCAACATCTGTCTGTCCCTGCAGCCTTGGCCCGATTATCATTTTTTCTGCTTCTGTAGCCACCAATGAGACAATGGCACTGAGCCACGTCCTTTGTCGCCTGCAGCATTTCCCACCACCACACCACCTCTGATATGCTAATGGACAAGCCCAGGGTTTTGTGTGGCTGAAAAGGCTTTTGGGTACATTCAGCAGACCAACAATCACAACTTCTGTACCGCAACCCAGCCTGCTGTGTGAGGGCCTCCTCCTTTCGAGGGTCCTTCCTTGCACCTTTTCTGTGAATGTCCATGAGTTTCAGAAAGGGCAATTAACCATCTGGCTGTCATCTCCTAGACAAATGTACAAAACATGAAACAGAATGAGCTGACACCCTGCAAACTGCCAAGTGGCACTTGATTGTCCTCCCTGGGGGAAGTCCCTAAACCAAGCCCCTAAACCTGAATCCAAAATGACCCAGTGACTCTGATTTGCAGCACAACTTTGATGGAAGCAATCCATGCAAATTCTGAATCCATAATGCTGGCTCTTGACATAAATCTATCCAACGTGACTGCCAAGGTTTAAAAATACCTCATGTAGGTGTTCAGAATCATAAGGTCATAGAATTATGAAATATTAACCAGCAGAAGTATTTTCTTCTTTTTCACTTGGCACAGTAATTTGCTCATACTAAGTCTTCAATGGGAGCTCTGGTAGCACAGTGCCTAAGGCACTTGACTGCTAACCAGAAGACTGGCAGTTCAAACCCACCAGCCACTCCTCGGAAGGAAGATGGGGCAATCTACTCCCGTAGTGATACTGCCTCGGAAACCCAAGGAGGGGTCGCTATGAGTCAGGTCTGACTCGACAGCATATAACAACAACAACAACAAGTCTTCAATAATTATTCAGTGGATTGAAATCAATAGGTTTAAAAGAAACCTTGCAAGGATTCTATTACTAGAATTTCATCTATTTGTTAGAATTCTTTGATGAGTATTGTTACTTCATTCAGACCAAGTGACACCAAAGTTTTGTTGCTGTTGTTGTAGTTGTTAATCCAAATAAATTCAAACTTTTCCCCATTTTTCTCCACGAATTCCAAAGTTCCTACTATTACTGTTGATCATTGCAGAGAAATACTATAACCATCCATTAAAATCTGAACAGCCTTCTCACCAAGTTTTATGTATTTGACAGAGATTTATTGTGGTACCAGTAGTAGGCAATGATGATGTAAAGAAGAATGAGATACTATGTGCAGATGATATGATCCTATACATAGAAAACCCGAAAAATTCAGCAAGAAAACTACTGGAACTAATTGGGAGATTTAGCATAGTGGCAGGATACAAGATCAACATACAAAAATCAGTTGGATTCCTCTGCACCAGCAAAGAGGTCTCTGAAAAGGAAATAAGGAAATCAATACCATTTACAATAGCTGCCAAAAAAGATAAGATACTTGGGAATAAACCTTACCAGAAATACAAAACACCTATTCAAAGAAAACTACAAAACACTATTTCAAGAAACTATAAGAGATCTACGTAAATGGAAGAATATACTATGTTCATGGATAGGAAGACTGAACATTATAAAAATGTCAGTACTACCCAAAGCAATCTATACATTCAATGCAATACTGATTGAGAGTCCATCAACATTCTTTAAAGACATGGAAAAACCAATCACTAGTTTTATATGGAAAGGAAAGAGACCTCAGATAAGCAAAGCACTACGAAAGAAGAATAACAAAGTAGGAGGTCTCACTCTCCCAGATCTCAAAACCTACTGTACAGCCACAGTTGTCAAAACAGTTTGGTATTGATATGACAACAGACACATGCACCAGTGGAACAGAAATGAGAACCCAGAAATAGATCCATGAAACGATGGTCGGCTGATCTTTGACAAAGGGCCAAAATCCGTTAAATGGGGGAAGAAATAGTCTCATTCACAGAGACTGGCAAAACTGGATATCCATTTGCAGAGAAATGAAACAAGACTCATACCTCACACCATACACAAAAACTAACTCCAGATGGATCAAAAGCCTAAAAGTGAAAGCTAAAAATATAAAAATTCATCAAAGAAAAAACAGGGAAAAACATAGAGGCTCTAACTTATGGCATAAATAGACTATCAAGCATAACACAAGATGAACAAACAGCAGAATATAAACTAGATGATTGTTGATGTTGTTGTTAGGTGCCATTGAGTCATCTCTGACTCATAGCGACCCTATGCACAGCAGAACAAAACACTGCCCAGTCGCATGCCAGCTCCACGATCCTTGCAATACTTGAACCCATTGCCGCAGCCACTGTGTCACTCCACCTCATTAAGGGCCTTCCCCCCCTTTCATCGACCTTCCACCTTACCAAGCATGACATCTTTCTCCAGGGAATCATCCCTTCTAACAACATGACCAAAGTAGGTAAGATAAAGTCTAGCCATTCTCATTTCCAAGGAGCATTCCGGCTGCACTTCCTCCAGGACAGATCTGTTAGATCTTTTCGCAGTCCATGGCACATTCAGCATTCTTCACCAGCACCACAAAACAAAAGCATCAGTTTTTCTTCAGTCTTCCTAATTCATTGTCCAGTTCTCACATGTATATGAGGTGATTGAAAATACCATGGCTTGTGTCAGGTGCACCTTAGTCTTGAAGGAGACATCTTTGCTCTTCAGCACTTGAAAGAGGTCCTTTGCAGCCAATTTGCCTAGTGCTATACGTTGTCTAGGAGCTCTGGTAGTGTAGTACCTAAGGCACTTGACTGCTAACCAGAAGGCTGGCGGTTCAAACCCACCAACCACTCCTTGGAAGGAAGATTGGGCAATCTACTTTCCAAGGAGGGGCCACTATGAGTCGGGTCCGACTCAATGGCACATAACAACAGCAACATATGTCATCTGATGTCCTGACTGCTGCTTCCATTGGCCTCGATTGTATAACTAAGCAATGTGAAATATTTGACAACTTCAATCTTTTCTCCATTTTTTGTGATGCTGCTTATTGGCCAGTTGTGAGGATTTTTATTTTCTTTATATTGAGGTGTAATCCATACTGCAGACT
>NW_006921891.1:261858-265455 GCF_000298275.1 Orycteropus afer afer
TCCTTGTAGGCATATGGATATTATCCTATCACTGACAGCATTGTACCTCAGGACAGATCTTGGAACATCCTTTGCAATGATGAATGCCACGCCATTCCTCTTCAAATTGTCATTCTCGGCATAGTAGATCATATGGTTGTCTGATTCAAAATGGCCCAAACCGGTCCATTTCAGCTCACTAATGCCTAGGATATCAATCTTTATATGTTTCATTTTATTTTTGACAACTTCCAATTTTACTAGATTCATACTTCATACATTCCATGTTCCAATTATTAATGGATGCTTGCAGCTGTTTCTCCTCAATATGAGTTGTGCCACATCAGCAAATGGAGGTCCCAAAACTTTACTTTATCCATATCAGTAAGGTTGGTTCTACTCTGAGGAGGCAGATCTTTCCCAGTTGCATTTTAAGTGCCTTCTGATGTAAGGGGCTCGTCTTGCAGCACTGTATTGGACAATATTTCTGGGCTATTCATAAATTTGCTTACTGATGTATCAGACAGTGTTTTTCTGCTATTCATAAGGTTTTCCCTGGCCATTTCTTTGAGAAGTGGATGGCCTCCTCCTTCTTCCTAGTCTGTGTCAGTCTGTAAGCTGTTGAAATCTGTGCACCATGTGCAAATATACTGGGTTTGAGACACTGGTGGCACAGCCTCAAGCCTCACAGCAACACATAAGCCACCACAGTATGGAAAACTGACAGACAAGTTTGTCTCCTTAGCTGTTCAAAACCTTTCCACCCTCCCTTTACCTAGATCCCAGAGTTCTGTTGTCCCTGGCTTTCCACCCTCTTCTTGCCTCTTAGGGTGGGGACTGTCTCCTTCCCCTTACCTGGATCCCATGGCTCTGTCATCCCTGGCTTTTCTCCCTCACTTCCTGCCTCTTGGGGTGGGGCCTATCTCCCTCACTATGTGATTGGGACTTTCTAAAATTAAATTGTTATGTGCATCAAGAGGAGGAGGAGGGGAAGGAGAAGGAGAGCAGGGAGGGGAAAGGAGGAAGCCAAGGAAGGCTTCCTGGAGGAGGTGAGTGCTTCTTGAGTTGAGTCTTAAATTATGAATACTATGTAGTGAGGCAAAGAGAGGTTAAATGGAATTCTAAGCAGTGAGGCCAGGAGAACAAGAAGTTAACAACTATTGTAACAAGCAGCCTTAGAATTTCAGTGGCAAGCACAGCAAAGATTTCTTTCTTATGTCATAATCTAATGCATGTTGGCAGGGGGTGGCAGGATGCTCTGCTCCCCACAGTCTGTCAGAGACCAGACTCATTCCATTAGTGGTTATACCATCTTCTAAGACATTGGAGTTATCCAAGATCCATCCTCTCCTTCATCTTCTCCAGGTGGCTGGTGCCAGGAATAACCTCAGTAAAAAGAGCAGGCCCCTGTTCTTACTGAACTGCTGTAGCGAAACACACACAAGTCAATAAAACAGAAAAATGGTTCATTTAGATAGGATGGTCAGGGAAAGCCTCTCTGGAAAGGTAACATTTAAGCGGATATATAAATGACAAGAAGGAACTATCCATAGGAATATCAGGGGAGAACATTCCAGGTAGAGAGAACAGTTAGAGCCGAGGTCCTATAATTGGAAATCAGCTTGGTAAGTTTTGTTGTTGATGGGTGCTGTCAGGTCAATTTGGAGTCATAGCAACCCCATGTGACAGAGTAAAACTGTCCCATGGGGTTTTCTTGGCTGTAATCTTCATGGAAGCAGACCTAGGGACAGAAAAAATCCAGTGTGTCCAGGTATAGTGGGTGAATAGGTAAGTAGACAAGTGAGGTCTCAGAAGTGGGTAGAGATTAGCTCATGAAGGGTGTTATAAACCACATCAAGAAGGGTGGATTTTTAATCCAGATGCAACAGAAAACTACTAGATAAATTTGAGACAGAAAGTAATGCAGTATGACTTATATTTTTATAAAACAATTCACCTGGAAGCAGAGAAAAACAGTTAGAAGGCTCTTGTAGTAACCACAAGGTAAGGCAATGCTGTATTAAACCCAAACCCGCTATCATCAAGTCGATTCTGGCTCATATCAACCCTATAGGAGAGAGTAGGACTGAAACATAAGGTTTCCAAGGCTGTAAATCTTTATGGAAGCAGACTGCTTCATCTTTCTCCTGTCGAGAGGCTGGTGGGTTCAAGCTGCCTACCTTTTGGGTAGCAGCCCAATACTTTAACCACTGCACTACTGGAGCTCTTTAATACAGGGTTGCAGATACGTGATACAATGTAGTAAAGGTAAGAAATGGCAGTGTCTTGTATTCCAGTGGTACCAGTGGACATGGAGAAAAATGGGTAGATCTGAGAGATATTTTGTAATTTAGTAGACTGCTGTTCCAGAAGGATTGGATGTGGAGGGTGAGGAAAACAAAAAAGCAAACCCAGAAATGAAGAACAGTTATTTAAACATTGAGTGGGTGGGAGAGCCATTTACTGATATATAAAAGACTTGGGGAGACCAATTGGCAAAAGAAAGAATTCTCCTTGGGCTGTGTTGACTTAGAGAGGCCCATGAGGCCTCCACTTAGAGATGTCTAGTTGGCAGTTGGAAAAGCAAGCCTAAACTCCTGGGGATGAGTATCCTAAAGACATGGGGCTGGATGAGTTTGCCCAGTTGGAGTGTGTAGACAGAAGAGACAGGCCTAGGACAGAGTCCTAGGGCACTCAACATTTATAGGTGCAGGCAGAGAAGAATGAACCCCCAAAGGAGCATGAAAAGGAGCATCAGTGAAGTGGAAGGAAATCCACCAAAGGGATGGCATGGAGAGAAGAGAATAAGGTAGTCATGGCCAAGAAAGAAAGGGCATATTTATTTTATTGCTGCTGCATCGACAGATCCCAGTAAGCTATATTAAATACAGTTTCCAATGGGAATAAATCAAAGCCAAAACCACTGCCATCGAGTCAATTCCAATTCATAGTGACCCTATAGGACAGAGTAGAACTGTGCCATAGGGTTTCCAAGGCACTAAATCTTTATGTAAGTAAACTGCCTTGTCTTTCTCCCATGGAGTGGTTGGTGGGTTTGAACCACCAATCTTTTGGTTAGCACCCCAAAGCATTAACCACTGCAGCATCAGAATTCCTGTCCAATGGGAATAGATCTGGCAAAATATTCACTAACAGTGTCCCTGCAGTGTGCTTTTGTGCAAGATTCATTTGACAAAGAGATGCTGAATCAGCATTCTTATTGGAGTGGCCAATAAGAGGTGGTTTCCGAAGCAACTCTCGTGAAAACAGTCATTTCTGAGATGAAGACTTTGAAGCCAAGAAAATTCACTTGCAGCTTCAAGTCAGAAGATCTGAGTACAAGTTATGACACTAACAATTGTGTGATTCTGAGGGGTCATTTGAGGTCTGAGTCTCAGTGTCGTTTTCTATAAAATGAGTATTAGAAGCCACTATATACATTCTCAAAGAATTGGCCAGGGAAAACCTTATGAATAGCAAATAAATACTGTTTGGTACATTACTGTGCACCTTTAGGAATAGTCCGTTTATGCTAAAAGGCTCGCAAAATAGGACTGGGAAAGAGCTGCATCATCAGAGTAAACCCAGTCTTACTCATATGGAAAAGAGAAAGCTTTC
>NW_006921891.1:266401-290640 GCF_000298275.1 Orycteropus afer afer
TCAAGTATAGCAGGGATTGTGGGGCTGGCGCGGGATCGGGCAGTGTTTCGTTCTGCTGTGCATGGGGTTGCTATGAGTCGGAAACGACTCGACGGCACTTAACAACAACATATATCCGTGGTCATCCTTATCATTCTGGATGGACACGACCATTCTGGACCATAAAAGACCTCCTCACCCTGTTCTACCTTGGAAACCACTTTCAAACTCCTCCCCTTGGCCTTCTTTCCAGGTGATGCTAGCTTGATTAGGTGCTGCTCTGCCTCTAAGTACTGTTGTTCACGTCATTTGCCTGTAGTTACCAATTATCGAGTCCAAGCACCCAGCAACAACCCATTATAATGTCATTATCCAAAAAGAAGGCATATTGCCTGAGCTATAGACCTCTGCTACATTTGATCATGTTGCAACTCTCTTCTGTAAATTATCTGCAGTTTCCTCTGTTGTGGAACATTCCAAAAAATCTTAGTGATCTTTCCATGTGACCCTGAAAGCACTAGTTTCACTTGTGGCTTCCTGGACTAGCCTTGACACCTTCTGTCCTCCAAGGCAATAAATTCTCTCCCCTTCAGAACTTCTCAATCCACTTCAACATTATCTACTCAGATGGAACTAGAAGGAATCAAATGACTTAACCCACTTGTTGGGAACTCTGTATACAAGCAGAAAAGAATTTTCCTGATATGCTTCTGGCAAGGGTGTAAGGTCTTTGAAAATAGAGACTAAAAGCAGAGGAGGGTTAATTAAATGGACTGAAGTATTTATCTTGGTTCATACAGACTTTTAAAATCACATTGTACTAAAGAACACAATTCTAGCTTTGTGAAAGCACTCTGAAATTCTAGTCCCCTGTGCCCAAGGATTTTTGTAATCTTGTCTTCTAGAGTCCAACAATAGACTAAATTTCCCCCAGAGAAATGAAAAGTGGCCTAGACAAAATGGTCAACACCCCTGAAATCAAACCATTGCCAATTCATCAAGCAATGGCACCATTCCCCTCCTCCCTCCATGAAATTGGCAAGTACTGTCCAGAATTCACCAAGGAGGGTGCCTACTGCTCATGGAGGTAAAACTGGGGCAGTCTTTATGGAAAGAAATATTGTGATGGGTACCAGACTTCTTAACATTCTCCCTAGCCTCTGATGAAATAATTCCCCATTTGGCAAATTTCCTTAAGGAAATTGACATGTACATGCAGAGTTACATACAAGCATGTTTCTGGAACCACTGTTTATATCTGTGAAAGCCCAGAAATACCAACAGTCAGGTAATGAGCAAGTCAAATAAAAGGCAGCAATAAGACGATCTTTTCTGAAAAATACTGAATGACATGAGAAAATATTTAGTATACAATTCAGTGGGGGAAAACAATATAAATGGAATATACTGAATAATGCAATATTTTTAAATGGACATAAAATTTTATATAATATCAGAAGAATATGCACATAAATAGTAATTGTGACTATTTGGGTAGGGTTTGGGGTGGAATTTAGGGTGATTATTTTTTCTTCATACTTTTCTGCAGTCTCAAACTACTGACAGTTAACATATATTACTCATATACTCAGGGGGAAAAATGCTATTTTAAAAATATGTCTAAGAAACTATTTGAATTTAAAGCTTCAGAATTGATTCTTCATGCTACATGTAAGAAAACCAGAGCCACGTGACAGTTTTGGTTTTTCTTTGTAATCCTAGTATTATATGTGATTCTATGGTAGGCAGAATAATGGCCCTCTGAAAAGGAGCTCTGGTGGTGCAGTGATTAAAGCATTCTGCTGCTAACCAAAAGGTTGGTCGTTTGAACCCACCAGCCAATCCGTAGGAGAAAGATGCAGCAGTCTGCTTCCATAAAGATTTACAGACTTGGAAACCCTATGTTGTTGTTATGTGCCATTGAATTGGACCCGACTGATAGCGACCCCTCCTTGGGTTTCCAAGGCAGTATCATTACGGAAGTAGATTGCCCAACCTTCCTTCCGAGGAGTGGCTGGTGGGTTTGAACCGCCAGCCTTCTGGTTAGCAGTCAAGTGCCTTAGACACTACGCTACCAGGGGGGAAGTTTTATTTTGTCCTGTAGGGTCGTTATGAGTCAGAATCCAGTCCATGGCAGTGGGCAGTGGGAAATTTTATGGAGTCATTCTCTCTATTTAATTCTTCATGTAGTTTAGTTTCACCTGTATTTGAAGTTCGTGTAAACAGAGTCATTCTGTTGTTTTCTTTTCTTTTCCTTTTTTTGGAAGATTGTATTTGTAGAATATGTGGGCTGAAACAGCAATGATTGTGAGGGTGGCAAAGGCCTGGGCAGTGTTTCATTCTGTTGTATACAGTGTCATTACAAATCAAAACCAACTTGATGACACCTAACAACAACAACGTATTTGTAAAATTACTGTATGGAGCTCTTGTTTCTTCATGTTGTTTGCTATCCATTATGGTGTCACATGGTAATAACATTTCCACTCAAGTGTTGATAAACATTTGGGTTGGGTACAATTTGAGGCTTCTAGGACAATGCTATCATGGACTTGGTTGCATGTAGACCATGCACATGTCATAGGATATAATATTTATCTTCCATTGGGTGCTCTGGTGGCATAGTGCCCAATGAAAGATAAATATTATATGACTGCTAACCAGAAGGCTGGCTGTTCAAACCACCAGCCACTCCTCGGAAGGAAGGTTGGCCAATCTACTTCTATAGAGATACTGCCTCAGAAACCCAAGGAGAGGTCACTATGAGTTGGAAATGACTCGACGGCAGTGAGTTTGTTTTGTTTTTTTGGTTTTACTAAGCAATGTTAATTTTTTCATAAGTGGTTATGCCATTTTATGCACCCTGGAACAGGAATAAGGAGCCCTAGTGGTGCAGTGGTTAAAACATTCAGCTGCTAACCAAAAGGTCAGAGGGTCAAACCCATAAGCCACTCCATGGGAGAAAGATATGGTGGTCTGCTTCTATAAAAATTTACAGTCATGGAAATCTTACGGGACCATTCTCCTCTGCCCTATAGTGTCTCTGTGAGTCAGAGTTTACTTGATGGCAGTGGATTTGGGGCTAAAGATGACTGTGTTCTGATCTCTGGAGCCTCAGACTATGTCACCTTACATAGCAAAGGGACTTTGCAGATTCATTAATGGTATGGACCTTGAGATGGGGAGATTATTTTGGATTATCTGAGTGGACCCAATATGTGGGTTCTTAAAAATGAAGAACCTTTGCTGTGCTCGGAAGAAACAGTGGCTATGAAAGAAGAAGGATCAGAAAGAGAACAGAGAGTGGCACTAGGAGCTGGCCTGCCGTTGCTGGCTTTGAAGATGGAGGAAGGAGCCACAAGCCAAAGAATGTGGGCGACCTGTAAAGGCTGGAAAGTCAAGGAAATAGATTCTCCTCTAGAGCCTCTAGAACAGAAACAATTCTGGACAAACCTTGATTTTCATCCAGGGAGACCCATATCTGACTTCTAACCTACAGAAATAGAAGACATTTGTGTTAAATTAAGCCACAGTGTTTGTTGTAATTGGTTATGGCAGCAATAGAAACCTAATCTACTCTTAAATAGTAATTTCATTCAAAGCCTGTTTCTATGGAGTCCCATACACCACAACCCCTGCCCTGAGCATCTGGTTTCTATTTATTTTAATTGTAATCATTCGGCAGACATTAACTGAGCATGAGCTATGTGTGCCACACTGTGTTAGGAGCTGAGGGGAGGAGAAAGGAGGGATAAGATCCAACGCTGGGTTCGGTGATGCAGACAAATGCTCCTTTAGAGAGATTTAAGAGCATGCCAAGGAAGAAGCACTGTAGCTATGATGCTAAGCGGGTGGTTTCTAGGTTTCTCTCCACTCCCATATTCTTTCCCTTGGGATATGTCTGTTTAGCTTGTGTAAGAGATGGAGTCTACATAAGAGATCAGTACATTTCCTCTTCTTATTTCCTTTCTTCGTGACTGTCAACTCATCAGATAGAACCTGTAAATGTATTTCTTTTCTCTCCCAGTAAAGAGCCACTAGATGTGCTCATTTTGCTCAGAAAACGAAAGGCAGCTGCTTTTATACCAAAGAGATGCCATTAATTTCATGGCAGTATGGGTTACTGGAATTCTGCAGTGTTAAACATGTCCAATTATGCCATTTCATTCATTAGCTAGTTGATTAATTTTCTTCATTTAAAATTGGAATGCCTCCATTGTGCCTACTTTTGATGATGCAGGGAGGAATAAAGCCGCTCCTTGGCCTGAAGTGCTCTGAGCTGGACATGGGAGACAAGCATGGAAAAAACTATTTACGCTGAAATGGGATGAGTGTGCAATGGAGAGGATATAAGTCGTATGGGCAGTGATGAATAGAGCAATTGTTTGCCATCCAGAAGGCTGGAATGGAAGAAGGGTTGGTGAGACATTTGAACTGATTCTGAAGGAGTTTGAGTTTGCCAAGTGAAGAAGTTAGCAACAGGGCATTGTCTGCAAAGAAAACAGTATGGGCAAAGGCTTGGACTCTCCAATATAGGGATGGGCTGTGCAAGGGAGACCAAGGATCAAAGAGGAGGGCTTTGTGAGGAACAGCTGGAGTTAGAGAGTGAAATACACTAAATACCAAGCTAAGGAGATTGAAATTGATTCTAGAGGGAATGAGGAGCTAATGGATGTTTTTCAGCAGGAGAATGTCACTGGAAGCTCTGTGGTTAATCGGTGCTGTTCAATAGAACCTTCTGTGATGATGATAACATTCTGCATCTGTATTAAAATGTTGAGCCACCTATTGCATCATTTCATTTATGTGGAATATCAAGAATAGGCAAATGTCAGAGGCCGGTAGAAGGGGGAAACGGGGAGGTATTGCTTAAGGTATACTGAGTTTCTGTTTGAAATGATGAAAAACATAAATTTAGAAATGTATAGTGCTAATGGTTGTACAACATTGTTTTTGTTATGTGCCGTCGAGTTGGACCCGACTCATAGCGACCCCTCCTTGGGTTTCTGAGGCAGTATCACTGCGGAAGTAGATTGCCCCATCTTCCTTCTGGGAAGTAGCTGGTGGGTTTGAACTGCCAGCCCTCTGGTTAGCAGTCAAGTGCCTTAGGCACTACGCTACCAGAGCTTCCTGTACAACACAGTGAGTAAAATTAATATCACTGAATTGTACATGTAAAAACTGTTGAAATGTCAAATGTTTTGTTATATATAATCATACTAAATTTTTCATAAAGCCAGTGCAAAGTGTGTGTGTGTGTGTGTGTGCATGTGCATGCCACCAGGCACATGCTATTGACCAGCTAACATGTGGCTAGTGCTGAGAAACTGATTTTTTAATTTTCTTTTCTTTTAATTAATTTCTGTCTCAATTTACCAAGTCACTCACTGCTAGTAACTGTTATAGTAGACAGCCTAGGGCCAGAAAGTTATTCTTGGAATAATTTGAATGGAAGGGAATAGGTTGCCTACAGAAAAAATGGACTAGATTAGAGTGAGAATAATTGGTCTGCTTTGTCTTTCAAAGACAAAGCTTTAACATGATGGACGTACTTCTGGCCACGGTTTGTGTCTTCACATATAGACTGTAAACATTGTAGGGTGCCTTTAGCCATATGGCTTTGATCCAGGCGAAAGGTAGTCAGCGTCGAGTGATGGAACACACCATTCTAGGCTAAGCCATTGAGTGGCCCTTTCATTTCTTAAGTGTTTATTCATGGGAGCTGAAATCTCAGGATACAGTCCATGCAATGAGCTGCGTTCTGTACCCATGCTCAAGAGAGCAGTTCTCAGGGAGGGTGATTTCATCCCCCAGGACATTTGGTGTTGTTTGGAGACATTTTGGGAGCCCTGATGGGGCAGAGGTTGAAGCATTCGGCTGTTAATCAAAGGGTAGATGGTTCAAACCCACCAGCTGCTCCACAGGAGAAAGATGAGGCAGGCTGCTTCCAGAAAGACAACAGCCTTAGAAACCTTCTGGGGGCAGTTCTACTCTGTTCTGTAGGGTCACTATGAGTCAGAATTGACTTGAAGGCAATGGGTTTGGTTGGGTTTGGGTTAGGGAGCCATTTTGGGTTGTCACAATTGGAGGGGCCTGTTACAGGCATCTAATGGATGATGGCCAGGGATGCTGCTGAGAGTTCTACAAAGCCCAGGACAGCCCACCAAATTTCAACAGTGCTGAGATGGAAAACCTCAGATCCAAAGCCGTGTTTCTCAACCTTCAATGCCCATTGACATCACTAGGGAAACTTTTAAAAAATCCCAGCAGTCTAGTCCCTCTCCAGACCAAGTAAATCTGAAAATCCGAGCGTGGTGCCCAGCCCAGACATCTGGGCTTTCCAAAGCTCCCCAGGGGGTTGTAACATACAGCCAGAATCAAGAACTACAGGAATAACGAGATGATGGTGTCCTCAACATCCAGTTCCTAAAAAAACAAACCAAACCAAACCCACTGCCATCGAGTTGATTCTGACTCATAGTGACCCTATAAGACAGGGTAGCACTCCCCCAGAGGATTTCCAAAGCTGTCAATCTTTACACAGTAGACTGCCACATCTTTGTGAGTGGCTAGTGGGTTTGAATTGCTGACCTTTTGGTTAGCAGCCAGATGCCTTAACCACTATGCCACCAGAGCTCCTCTAAACTCCCCAAATATCTACAATCTTCCATGTCAGTCTCCCACGGGGTCTTCCACCACAGTTAAGTACCAAACCCACCCCCTTCCTATTTTATTTAGTCTCTCATCACTGGGCTCCTGAAACCTGTCAGACCAAGTGGGCACCAGAACACTTCTCCAGTGAACACACCACACCCTGGAGTGCCTCCTACCCATCTGGAAACCGGTGCACGGGAAAGGGAGTTGAGGGTGAGATCACAGCATCAATCAGTTCCTTGGTGGCTGTATTCAAATCACACTGGACTCTTCAGGGGCAGGAAAGGCCAACCTTACAACAAGTTTGTTTGGCTGCATAAAGCAGAAAAGAACAACAGTTGTTTATGCAAGTTTTGAGGTGGAAAAACACCCACTCTTAAGTTGGCCTTGTTAATTTGTTGAAATGTCATTGGAAAAGATTGCTCCAACAGAAGCAAAAGAATTTCCATCATTTCTGCAGATCGAAAACACACGTGTCTAGTCACCCTTTAATTGTCAGTCGCCACCAAAGGGAACTTTCTCACTGTTGCTTCATGGATGTGTGACACCTTGGGGGAAAATCAGAAACCTTTGTTTTCCCAAACTCCTTGGGCAGCCATGTGTCCTGCGGGGGGTCCAGGTTTTCATCGCTGTCCCCTGGGACCTTTAGAACTACAACCCTTCCATGGGCACAGCTTTGTGTTCTAATAGCTTTATTCTTCCAGAGGGGTATGATTTGCTTGCAAGTTACATAAACTCTAAGCACCCTATTTGTGCTTGCTCTTACTTGGTGGGAATGCACAAGCCTCTGCAGCACAGCTTGCTTCTCTTTGTTGCTGAATCACTGTCGAGGAGGCTCTAGCAGGTCCTCCCCCGCAGCAGCTAAAGGGAGTGGATTCCTGAGGGTGTTCATTAATGCAGTGGGGTGGGGCGCCTGTCAGCCTAGAACTTTCCAGCTCCACTCCTTCATCCCAAACACTGTGGTGCTGCTTACTTTAGGCTAGGTTTTCTCGGCTTCAGCACGACTGGCATTTGGAGCGGATCATTCTTTTGTGTGTGTGGCAGGCTGTCTACAGGGAAGGAGCTCTGGTGGTGTAGTGCCTATGGTGTTTGACTACTAGCCAGAAGGGTGGCGGTTCAAACCCACCAGCCACACCACAGAAGGAAGACTGGGCGATCTACATCCATAAAGATTTACAGCCTTGGAAACCAAATGGGGGTTGCTATGAGGCAGAATCCACTCGATGGCAGGGAGTTGGGTTTTTTTGTTATGTTTTGTTTTGTTTTGTTTCTCTGCAGGGGTTGGCAATTTGAACCCAAGAGTCTCTCCATGAGAGAAAGATGTGTCAAGCATCTTCTGTAAAGATTGGCAGCCTTAGAAACTCTATGGGGCAGTTCTACTCTCCTAGAAGGTTGCTATGAGTTGAAATCAGCTCAGTGACAATGGGCTAGATCCCCACTGTGGAGTCCCTGGTGGGTGCAAACGGTCAACACACTCGGTCGTTGACCCAAATGGTGGTGACTCAAGTCCACCCAGAGGTGCCTCAGAAGAAAGACCTGGAAATCTCCTTCTGAAAAATCAGCCATTGACAACCCTCTGGGGTACAGTTCTACTCTGACACACATGGGGTCGCCATGCATCAGAGCTGACTTCGTGGCAACTGCTGATGGTCCTAACTGTAGGGTGTTTAGCAGTATCCCTGGCCTCCACCCACTAGATGTTAGTAGCACACCCCTCCCCCCCCCCCAGTTTGGGTTGTGACGACCAAAAATGTGTCTGGACATTGCCACATGTCCCCTGAGGGGCAGAATAGCCCCAGTTGACAAGCTCTATTGAAGACTTAATCAGCTTCCAGCCAATAATTCCAAGAGGAAGCTGCTGGAAGGTTTTTAAGTGTGTGAACCAATGAGGAAAGGGGGCGTGAAGCACAATGAGGTTGCTGCTTTGAGAAGGTCCCTCCACAGCTGTGCAGGGTGTGAGGACAGAGGACATGAGAGGTTTTGGGAGAGCAGCTGAATCCACAGCGAAGGGGAAGGTGGCATGCACTGGAATCTCCACAGTGAGAATGAAAAGGAAAGGATGGATTGGAGAAATGTTTAGAGAGAGAGAGCCCTGGGCGCAGCTGATAGACCAGAAAGGGGGAGTGTGGAAAACAGCCGTACTCAAGAGGACTCCTACGTTGTTGGCCCCCTGTCATGTACTGAGATGTAGAATATTAGAGGAGCAGCTGGCGCCATAAGGAGGCCTGGGGGGTCAGAGTTATGCTTCGAGCATGTCAGGCGTGACGTGCCAGTTGATAGTCCTGCAGAGAGATCCAGGAGACAGCTGGATGAGTCTTGGAGCTCAGGGGAGAGGAGCTGGGGAAATAAATTTGGGGGATGGTTTTTAAAGCTGTGGGGAAGTGAGTGTAGATGGAAGACAACTGAGGACTTTTTATTCTTGGCAGCTCTGGACATCTGGTTTGCAACCTCTGACAGATTGTTTTTATTAGCTGCCGTTAATCAGCCCGACTCATGGTGACCCCAGGCACAAGAGCACAAGATGTGGCCCCACCCTGCGCCGGGCCCGTGATGGGCTGCACATCAGACCGTTGTGAACCATAGGGTTTTCGTTTGCTGCTTTTTGGAAGTAGATCCCCTGCCTTTCATCCTAGTCCATCTTAGACTAGAAGCTCTGCTAAAACCTCATAGAGGCAGCAAATTAGAAAGGGGAAGAAGCTGGTGGAGCCTTAGAGTGGCCGGATTCAGCCACTTGCTCAGGACACCCAGTAAAACTTGAATTTCAGATAAACATCACGTACTTTTTTTTTTTTTTTTTAGCAGAAGTACGTTTGGGAAGTAACTTATTTTATCTGACAACCCCAAGTGGAGGCTGCCACAGCAGCAGGAGCCGGTAATGTTTGAAGGTCATGCCATGTGACTTGAGAGAAAGCAAACAGCTATGCTTGATACCTTCTGTGTTTTAGAAGGTGGAGAAATATAATAATAATGTTTAAAACTATATTTCCAAAACGTGAAGGGTGACAAGGAATTGAGTGCCCCGAACAGCAAGTGGAACAATGGCAATCTGCAAAAGATGAAGCCTCGCTCTCCCTGCTCCAGCCTACTAAACTCTAGCTGCCTTTTCTGGGCCACCCTATAGTCCTGATGGGCAAGAAAGAGCCTGAGCAGGTGGAAGAAGAAGACAGCCAGGGATGTGAGTGTCCATTATGAGCACACCTCGTTTTATTGGGCTTTGCTTTATTGAGCTTTCCAGATATTGTGGTTTTGTTTTGTTTTGTTTTTACAAATTAAATGTCTGTGGCAATCCTATGTTGACAAAGGCTGTTGGTGCCATTCTCAAGTGGCGTGTGCTCACTTTGTGTCTCAGGTCACAATTTCGTCATTCTCACAACATTTCAGACATTTTCAAAATGCTGTTGCACATTTAGTAGACTACAGTATAGTGCAAGCATAACTTGTGCATGTACTAGGAAACCATGAAATGAATGTGATTCACTTCATTGCACCATTAGTTTTCTTGCAGTGCTCTGGAACTGAATCTGCAATATCTCTGAGGTATACCTGTATCCGTAACTGAGCAAGAAATTGAAAAACAGTAGTGACATTTATTGATCACGGCACGAAACAGTTTACAGTTTACGTAAACTTGCTGTATGCAGTTGAAGAAACTATGATCTTGTGGCAAGAGTGGTGGTGCCAGATTTTATAACCCGAGTCATTTGACTCTGAAGCATAAACTTTAACCAGGGACGATATTCTGAAGCTTGAACAACTCTTTAGAGGACCTGCTAGCCATCAGAACCATGGTAATGACTCTCCAGTGAAGTTGTGTCCTGCATCTCTCTGTTGGATCACACATGTTGGGCCACGGGCAGACTGATATGTTGGCACAGGGTACCCGACTTATTTAGGGCAGTGTTTATTTCCTAACTGTCATTCAAGTTCTGTATATCAGTATTTTACTGCCTGGTGAGGATGTCCTGATGCGTACAGACTAAATAACCACCTCACTCCCAGGCCACCTTCCTGTGGGGCCCTGTTTCCACTCATCATATAAAACACAGAAATATACTTCCAATGCAAGCTAACTAAGTGAAGGAGAAACCAGATTGTCTGCTACTCAAGCATTTGTAGTCGAGAGAACTTTTAAATAGAAGTGCGCACATGAAGTTCTGGGAGCTGCACAAGAACAAAGTGTCCTGGCCAGAGATCTTTCTAGAAAGGGAATTGCGAGCTCCTACCCTGCCTCTTGAAAAGGATAAGATTTTGCTGTTCTGAGAAAAATTGGTTTTTTGTCTTGTATTAAATCCCAATATTTGGAAGTGAACTTAAGATAGTTGGAGAGTTGCCCGCCCCAGCCTAATGTATGTTGAGTGCAGACCTGAAGGAAAAAGTCATACCTGGGCCTTAGGTTGGGGAACAGGTTGACAAGAATATAACGCAGTGCTTTTCGATCTTAGAGTCACCCTTTAGAAATTCTGATGTCATTGCTCTGGGGCGTGGTGGGCAATGGGATTAAAAGCTCCCCTGGTGATTCCAACAAAGAGCCCACATGTGGAATAAGTGATCTAGAGAGATAGCTTGACCCTTGCACTTAGGTGGATTAGTTACAAGTATATACAGGTCTAGCCTAGATTTCTTTGATTTTCTGTGTGGCTTTGATATTTGGGGATAAAGTTCAGACAACAGTGATCTCCAAACATTTTATTGCCTAAATCTGTGTGGATGTATTAATTTCATGCCACATTGCACCATTACTTGTTGGTAGACAGTTTCTAAAATAGCACTTAATGATCCTCACCTCCTGATATTCACAACCTTGTATAATTCCCTCCCTTTGAGTTGGCTGGACCTAGTGACTAGCTTTTGGCAAATACAATGATCACTTCCAAGATTTCATTCTAAAGACTATTACTTCCACCTTGGTTTCTCTCTGACTCTGCTCCTTTACACTCTCTGATGAAACCAGCTGTCTTGTTGTGAGAGGCAGTTATGGAGAGGCCTACATGGCAGGGAACTGAGTGTGGCCTCCAGCCAAAGCCAGCAAGGAACTGAGGTCCTCAGTCTGAAAGCCTGTGAGAACATAACTCCTACCAACATCCACTTGCATGAGCTTGGAGTGGATACTCCCCAAGTTAGGCTTTGAGATGCCTACAGCCCTGACCAACACCTTGATGTAGCCTGCAAAAGATCTTGAGCCTGATGATCCAGCTAAGTCACACCCAGATTACTGACCCACAGGAACAGAGATCATAATTGGCATTGTTTTGTGTCATTAAGTTTTGGGGTAACTTGTTACACAGCAATAGATGACTAATACATGCATTGTTGTTGTTGTTGTTGTTATATGCTGTCGAGTCAGACCTGATTCATAATACATGCATGAGAATGTATTATTGGTGCAGTGAATACACACCCATTTCTAACACATATGCTGTTTAGATGGAGTAAGGCAATTTAACATCCCACATGCCTGCCATCTAAGACCAAAATTTCCTCCAACACCTGCCACATCCAGTGGCCCTTTACAAAGGAACCATGGCACTTGCATCACCTTACAAGGTGCATCCCTTCCCCTTGATTTCCTTTCTGGAATGTAACAACCAGTCTGGTTTCTTTCCTCTAGACTTTTTTGTTCCACTAAAACTAGGCCACTTAATACCTCCTACTGGATCAGTCTTATTTTAGGGCATTGGTTCTCAACTGGGAGCAATTTTGGCAATGTGTGGAGACAGTTTGGGTTGTCACAACATGGAGTGAGGCGACACTACTGGTATCTAGTAGGTCAAAGCCAATGATGATGTTGAAGATCTTACTATGTAAAAGACAGCCTCCACCACAAAGAATTATTCATCCCCAAAAGTCCACAGTGCCAAGGGTAAGGAACCCTGATTTAAGGATGGAGATTAGTACTTTTCCTAGTCAGGAGGAATTTAGCATCTCTTGTTCAGTAGAGCAGTTAATTAAAAGATAACCTGGACTCTGGCCTTACTGCTACCTTACCCTGATTCTTATGGCTGGAGTTGCCATAACCAGTCCTCTGCCTTTGTATTCCCAGGTATTTTGCACCTTGAACCCCAAGTATCTTGCTCCTGATTGCATGCCCAATCATGCCAGGGACATTAGCTCAGAATCTAAGCTCTGAGACTTCGAAGAACTGGATTCTGCTTCTGATTTGTAGACAGCATGAGCCCTAGCTGGTGTCCTTCCAGCTCTTTGTAGCCAAGCTCCCCATCATCACTTGCTGGTTTCTGCATGTCACCTAGTATTTTCCTTCACTCATCTGCAAGTCTATCTGTCCATCCACCATTCCAATCCACCCCCCCCCATGTTCCTGCTGTTTGCTCTACTTTCTGACGCTGGGGTCTCCCAGATGGTCCAATACCCAACTCTGTGGATGTGTTGCCCAGTTATCTGAACCTCACTTCATAAACTTCAGCTTTGTCTGGCCTAAACTTCTGTTCTTTCCCAGGCTAGGAGTCTATGACCTTGCTTCTCCTAGTCTGGTCCTTCTTGTCACCTCTTATTCTAACCCATGACCTAGTTCCAACTTGTTGTTGTTGTTGTTATGTGCCATCGAGTCGGACCCGACTCAAAACAACCCTGCCTTGGGTTTCCGAGGCAGTATCACTATAGAAGTAGGTTGCTCCAACTTCCTTCTGAGGAGTGGCTGGTGGGTCTGAACTGCCAGCCTTCTGGTTAGCAGTCAAGTGCCTTAGGTGTTGCGTAATATCAGACTAGTCAATAAAATCATGGAAAATAAACTTGTTAAATGGATGATGACTGGTTTTATGTACATAAAAATGGCAACCAGTAGAGCCATTTGGCTAAATGATTGCTTTTCATTATGGAGACAGATACAATTAAAAAGTTGGCCTCTGTATGTTTAGGAAGGTTTCTAAGTCCCTTGTGAAGCTTATTGTCTCAGTCAAAATGAAGAGAGGAGGGTTATCAAAAGGCAAGGCCCACGACTAAGGAGCCATGATGACTAAGGGCAATGTGGTATCCTGGATTGGATCCTAGAACAGAAAGAGGATATTAGTAGGAAAACTCATGAAGCTTAGAGTTCAGTTACCAGTAATGCACCTGTGTTGGTTTCTTAGTATTGATGAGCTGTTAACCTTAATATAAGCTGGAAATTGGGTGAGGGGTTAAAAAAAATAAACAGAAGGAAGAAATTTGGGGAATTTTTATGTGATGAAGAAATTCTTCAAAAAAGCACAAGGGAGTTTTTTTTGTTTGTTTGTTTTGTTTTGAAGAGGATGTGCTTCTCAGACCACTTCTGTTTCCTCCCCTGCCTTGATGCCCTCTCCTAGGTCAAAGCTGTGAGACAAGCCTTTTCCGAGACAACCACATGGTTGCTCCCAGTACCTCTTCCTAGCTCAGATGTTGCCATGCAGCCGTTTCAGACCAAGAATCAATTGCCATGCTGTAACACTCACACCCACTTTCATGTGTATTCATTCATTTCTTCCAAATACAGAGTTTGCCATTGTAGCACTTGTCTTCCAGTCCCGAACATGTGAACTCTGGGCCTCAGTGGCCTCCTGGAGGGTGGAATGTTATCAGAAGGGGTTGGCTAGACCCCTGGATGAAGAAAGAGGAGCATTGCACTTCATAGACTCTTTGGTGCAAGTAACCCCAGGTGAGCAAGTGCCCCTGTCCTGGAACATGCTTCTTCTGTTGACTCAGGATAGCCACCAGTGGAAAGCTTATGGTGGGAGGGGCAGGGCCAGATGAGGAACAGTCATGAACTCCTCACTCATGTGACCAACAGTTGTCAAACAATGCACTCAACATGACATCACCTGAGAGTGACATTTTGCTTGGAGCTAGCACCTTAGGGAGAGGACAAGCATCATTTCAGGGTGTGAACCTTCCAGCAAACAAGCTGGAAGATAATTACTCTAGGTCTTCCCTGAGATGTTTTCTAAAGAAATGTGAATATGTGTAGCTAAGGGAGTTTTGAACATGCAGGCTTATACGGCAGGAGAGTGAGGACAATAGTTAAGAGTCTATTGCTGTTTTATGAAGTGCTTACACCAAGAAAGACTGTGACAAGGTTGTTAAAATGGAGGACACCATTTTCATTGAAGATGGTGCCTGTTTTAAAAGCATATTTTTTTTTTAATCAGGATTAGAAATTTATCACAGAAAATGAGACAGATCCATACAACCAACAGCTCCCTTATCCACGTGCCAAAGGGCAGACCTTATATAAATGTTAATGAAAATCAATCAATAAACCTTGTTGCAGAGAGAAGACACCAACGATAAAATTATTAGTTAGACTTCAGGAAAATGATGTGAATATTGTGCTTTATTTCCTTCTTTTATTGACCATGTCCATCTTCAGTGGTAAAATCACATTGTCATTCTTTCTCTGCTCATCCAGGCAGAGCAGCACGTGTGTGTCTCAGTGCTGGGCACTGAAGAGGTAACTTCCATTTTATACTCCAAGTTCTGTGCCTGCCCCACGGCAGTGGATGGGGGGATGCAGTCTCCATGGGATCAATAAATTACAAGGTTGAGGCCCTTGATTTCCCAATAGAGTTCCAGAGCCCTCCCTTCAGGCCATTTCAACATTTGGAATCACATGTGGCAGAGATAAAAGGAATGGGAACCTTCGATGACCAGGCCTACAAGAAGTCTTCTGTAATATAATAAGATATCCATGATACTGTGATCCAGGGCTTCTCAGTCTCAGCAGCATGGACATTTGGAGTGGATCATTCCTCTGTGGTGAGGGCTGTCCTGTGCACTACAGAATGTTGACCAGCATCCTTGGTCTCCACTCACTAGTCATTCTCTGTGGTAGGGCCATCCTGTGTACTGTAGGGTGTTGAGAACATCCCTGGCCCCCACCCACTAGATGCCAGTAGCAGCTTCCCCCTCCAGTTGTGACAACTTAGCATGTCTTTAGACTTTGCCAAATGTCCCCTGGCAACAATGACACACACACACACACACACATGCATACCCTATGTTCCCCAGTTGGAGAACAACTGCTGTAATCAACAAGGCACAAATAGCTGACCCAGGGCATTGAGGGAGGAGGCCAAAAAACCCACAAGAATCACACATCAGGTTTAAAGGCTTGCAAAGCCCATATATTACTGTGCTTTTAATGCAAATAAGATGCTGTGCACTCAGGCAGTAGGGCAAGCACATGGGTCTGTGCATTGAGATGACTACACACTTGGCCAGGCCCCAAAGTAGACACTTCTGGGGAAGATGACTTTTTTTTTTTTTCTTTTTTTAGAACTAAAGTTCACCTAGGAAAAAAATCAACATTTTTTTACCATTTTGAAACAGTGGCTTTTACTAAATTCACAATGTTGTGTAACTATCACCACTATGGAATTCCAGACTGTTTCATCACTTTAGAAAGAAACCTCACACCCATTAGCAGTCATTCTCCATTCTTCCCTCTGGGAAGTCAAAACTGTTCTCCAAATAATTCTAATATGACATTTGTTCTTTGTTGTTGTTTGTTTACTGTGTGCTAGTGGCACATAACAACAACAACAGTGTTGCAAAGCAATGGGGAGTATAACTGCTGGCAGCTGAGCATGAATCAAGTCTGTGCCACCAAACTGTACTAGGGGTTATTGTCTCCTTCACAACTGTGCACTTGCAAGAAAAACACATGCCACTTCAAAGTATTACTTTTACTAAATCTCAATTCTTGAGTATGTATCTTTTTAAATTCTGCATGACAAAATGATCCAAAATCAGTTGCTGTCAAGTCAACTCTGACTCATGGTGACCCCCTGTGTGTCAGAGTGGAACTGTGCTTCATAGCACTTTCAATAGCTGATTTTTCAAAAGTAGTTCACCAGACCTTCCTTCCAAGGTACCCCTGGGAAGCCAAGGGTTAACCATTTGCATCACCCAGGGATTCCCTGACAAAATGAGAAGTATGTCTAAAGCATCTTTGCTGCATACCAAAGTTCATTGGTTGTCTCAAGGAGAAGCACTCTGCCACTGTTTCCTGTGCCACTATTTGAGCTGAACTAGCCACTCTTTTCATATAATGCCATTCCATTTTAACTTGAAAGACAACTAACAATGCACGATTATTCAGACTTGGGCATTAAGCAGACATTGTCTCAAAAATGAACAAAGCAAGCTTGTCACTTCAAGGAAAACAATGGATAGAATTTGTTGCCAATAATAAAATTTGAGTTTTCAAGTGACAATTAAAATTTTAGAAAACATGAATCTTCACTCATGGCCTTGACAGCTTCCCAACACTTCAAGGCTTCTCTGAGGAGCTCAGAGTTGTTATTAATGAGTGGGATTTTTACATTGTATAAGGAAGCCCTGCATAACTCAAGGACCCAATATTTTCCCAATGACCAACACATGATGTTACAAAAGCATCCATGGGTAAAAAGATCCATTCAAAATACCAGGTAAGCTGATGGCTGTTGATGGGACAGAGTATGAAAAAATATGTTGGTAAGCTTTCACATTTCATAATACACCTTTTCTTTAAGAAATTTCCACCTCTCGTGATTTGGAATAGTATCAGAGAAAAATAAACACCCCTCTGAAAAGGCTGTTAAGATACTCCTCCCACTTCCAACTACAGATCTGTGTGAAGCCCTGTTTTCTTCATCCTCTTCAACCAAAACAGCATTTTGCAATAATGAATGCAGAAGCAAATATGAGAATCCAGCTGTCTTCTATTAAGACAAAGAGATTTGCTTAAAAAAAAAAAAAAGGTAAAACAATGCACTCTTCTCAATATATGTATTTTTTATTTAGAAACTTATTTTCATTTGACTGTGTTATTGATATTGTCATCTACCAGTTTTTTGTTCTTATTTTAAATGAATGAATAATTATTTATATTTTTTGTCTTAATTTCTAATACTTTAAACATTCATTGATATAATGCACACAAACAAAAGCTTTTCAGTGTCCTCAATATTTTTAAGACTGGCAATGGTTCCTGCGACCAAAATGTTTGACTTATATTACAAATTAGACTCTTGTTTTAAAGTTTTATAATTGCTGACAGTGTAATAAAGACTACAGTAACTTCTGGATTGTAGAGATGAGGAAGCAGATTAATAATATAGCTCACCCCAGTTACTTTAATAATAACTTTATCAAGTCAAACATCTGGCTGTTTAAATTCTAAATTGAAAAAATGCTGAGAGCAGTCACTTACACAGATATTAAGCACCAACTTAGGGAAATAGGATTAGTAGTCACTTACCAATTATCATGTCCAAGTGCCAGTTTCCAAATATGTATAGTATGTTGTTGTTGGCTACCTGTGGTAGTTAAGTTTGTGTGTCAACTTGGCTGGGCCTGGTTGGGTGGCTGGGCAGCTGAATGTAGTATTCCCCATGATGATACTGGTAATCAACCCCATGGTGGAATCTACTGTGAGCAGTTAAGTAGCTGCCTTAAGGATGTGGTCTGCTTCCTGTATATAAGGAGAAGCCTTGAGGAATGTTCTTTAGCTTATGGCACACTTGAACCCTGAACGTAGCTGTGTTGTTGTTCAGCAGCCTGCCATGCTCTGCCAACCTTGGGACTTTCAATGGACTTGAAATGGCCTGCTGTGTGGTTTGGTAACATTGGGACTGTGCCTTTTTACTTGTCAACCTTGGGCTTGTCAGTCTCAGCAGCCAGCAGCTGCCTGAGTGAAGAAAAGCCTCTAGCTCCAGTAGGCCGTGAGTAGGAGGCAGGGCTGAAGCCCAAAGTTGAGGGGCTTTCACCCAGCCCCTAGAGCTTGGCACTTTGAACTTGGACTTAAAGCCTCCAAATTGTAAGAGAATAAACTTCTGTTTGTTAAAGTCATCCCATTTGTGATATATCCTTGTCAGTGCAGCACTAGATAACCACAACACTACCTTAGAGTAGGCTTTTGCCTGATGGTAACCCCATGCACAATGTTGTGATCCATGGAGTTTTCACTGTTTGGTAATCTACTTAGGCCCTTCTTCTTGGTCCATCTTAGTTCTGGAAGCTCTGCTGAAACCTGTTCAGCATCCTAACAACACTGAAGCCTCCACTGACAGATGGGTGATGGACACACTTGTGGTATATTGGCCAAGAATCAAATCCAGGTCTCCTGCATGGAAGGTGAGAATTCTACCACTGAACCACCACTGCTCCCATTGAATAATATACCAAATGAAAAAAAAAAAATGAAACTCATTGCCATTGAGTCGATTCCAGGTCATAGCGAACCCCATTGTGTTTCCAAGACTCTAAATCTTTACAGAAGCAGATTGCCTCATCTTTCTTTTTTGGAGCAGTTGGTGGGTTTGAACCAGCAACCTTTTGGTTAGCAGCCAAATGCCTTAACCACTACACCTCTAGAGCTCCTTGTATAATATACAAGTGAGGAAAAAAATGGCAAAAGAGTAAATGTTAATAAAAGGGCAAGTCTGATACATTTAAACTATTTACTAACAATTTAAGCACTAATTACTAACTGAAGCACATTTTCAATGTTGACAAAGAACTAATCTGACAAAACTGGATAATTTTCTATACTTGAAATATTTCATGATAATAAAATAAAAGAAGCAAGCCACATTGGTCAACTGGAGGAATCAAATGATATCCAACGTGAGAATACAAAGGTAAAGAAGAGCCACCGAACAATGCTTTTATAATCTTTCTCTACAATCACCATGGCCTGCTGGACTTCATGTTACAGCAGGGCCTCTCCTTTTTGCTGCTACTTTAGGGATCCATTTATTTCTATACTGACTTGAGGCAGCAAAATCAGAGAACTGGAACTGCTGAATTCCCATCACCTGCAAGGACTTCTCTTCCAGGGAACCCATGGCAAACTTCCCGTGAGTCTTCAGCTAGCCCACCCTCCACACATACTCACAGCCAGCGCCGATTTTGACAGGAAGCCTGCCTGGTGCTAGGACAAGTCTAGTTTTCTGGCAGTGCCAGTAGAAAGAAAATTGCCCCAGAAAATTCACCTCCTCTTACAGGGAGCTCTGGTGGTGTAGTGCCTAAAGCATTTGACTGTTAACCAGAAGGCTGGTGGTTCAAACCTACCAGCCACTACCTTGGAAGGAAGGTTGGGAAATCTACTTCCGTAGTGATACCACCTCAGAAACCCAAGGAGGGGTCGCTATGAGTCGGATCTGACTCCACAGCAGTGAGTTTGGTTTTCAGATAGATGTCTTGCCTCTTGAGAATGTTCACTTGCTCACCTCTCCAGTGGTGGTCAGAGACATTTCTGTTTTGTGGTTGGTGAAGATGATGGCACTGCTGATAAAAATGCAACTCTGGCACTTTTAACTCTTAACCCTATTACTGTCTCAAATATTTTCTTAGTGAGTTTAAGTAAAATTAACATATGTTCAAATACACAAAGCTTAAGTGGGCCATTTAATGAGTTTTGATGGATGTATATCCCTGTATAACCCTGTTGTTGCTGTTGTTAGGTGCCAACAAGTCAGTTCTGACTCATAGCGACCCTATGTACAATAGAATGAATCACTGCCTCATCCTGAATCTTCCTCAGAATCATTGCTATGTTTGAGCCCATCCTTGCAGCCATTGTGTCAACCCATCTCTTTGAGCATTTTCCTCCATTTGTGCTGACCCTCTGCTTTACCAAGGATGATGTCCTTCTCCAGGGACTAGACCCTCCTGGTAACATAATCAAAGTACCAGAGACCTGAACCCCAATGGAAATGGATCATTACCTTCACTCCAGAAAGTTCCTCCTTGCTCCTTCCTTCCGTCAAAAATCTTCCCTGTAATTCCCACCCTTAGAAGCAACTGCTCCCTGATTTTTCCCATCTTGATGAATTTTTACATGTATCTGGGAATTGGAGAGGGGGGAACACATGTCTCAGAGTCCTTGTTCATTAAGTGAATCGAATGGTGGATTTATCCAAAGGAGCTCTACAATCTTGAACTGGAGGCCAAATTGTCACAAGTGGGTTTTTGGTGAAGGTCTAACGGAAATCAATTTTTCCTAAACTTGCTTCTCTTTTCATAAACATAACTTAGGCTCTGTGTCCAGGAGACAGTCAGTGCTTAAGGGAGAGGAAGGTAAAAAATATAGCAAGGAAATCAAGATTCAAAGTTTAAAATCTAGCTCTTAATTTTGAACTCACCATGTTTACGTTTATGTTTATGTCTAGGCTGTAGACAGGAGATCTAAATTTTAAGCCTTGCCCCAACCTGGGCTGGCTATGACCTTGGATAAATTACTTTCCATCCCTGAACGTCTTCCAGCTATAAAGTAAATATCACTGTATTGATTTCCACTATAATGGGTAGTGTAAATCCCATAGCCAAGGCATTTGGGACGATGGCTTGTTTATGTGTGTTCAGCCTCCTTCAGCCTCAAGGAAAGAAAAAGTGATCATGGTCCATGGTAGCTAATGAATTGAGAGCAAACTCCTTCTATGTAGAGCAAAAGGTGTCAAAGAGCAAGTTCAGTGACAAAATTAGACTTAAAATTATGGGCCACTTCAAAGGGGAAGAAAGAGGTTCCAGAATGTTCCAGAATTTTATTCATTATCAAATAAATCTTGCTTTCTTATATTTCCTGACAGATTATTGTTCAATTGTCATCATTCATAACAACATAAAAAAAAAAAATCCCAACTCTGCTGAAATCACTTCAGTGGAGTTTTGTTCATTAGAAAGTTCAAGGATTCATTTTTATTTGGTTTGTACAATAAAATAGTTACAAATGGTAATGACTTCCAAACAGCACTTTGTTCCCAAAGAATCACACACCAGAACATTGAGGGGGCTGACTTCTGTGGTGGGAACTCAGCTGTGCCATTTGTTCTAACAGAAACCAGTTCTCCCTGTGACCAAGTTCTCCCTGGCAGCCCAGAGAGCCTTCTTTCTTTCTCTGTCGGAATCTTTACACCCTGTGTACTCTCTGCTTCCACCCTTCTCTTTCCTACTCCTCTCCTTCCCCTGAAGATTCAAGGGGCACCTTACTGTGAACATCCCAAAGAAGCAATCAAAAAGTCAAATCCTCGGAAAGGAAAGCCTTGTCTGCTCTTTCTCTCCGATGCCTACATCTTCTTCTTGGTGGGCTTGGGGTTAACAGGCAAGTGCATTTTGAATGCATATTCTGTGACTCTTGGTCCCCTGAAAATCTGTAGACAGGTACTGGGAGTGTCTGTGCCTGAGATGGGCATTCAAATCCTCAATGAGAGGGTGAGAACACAGAGGAGGGATTTAGGGGGACAGGCTTCTAGTGCCTGATCTGAGGCTCCTGTAAGCTTCCGTATCCACAGCTGGAATTGGGAGATGAGGACACACGTGTTTCTAGACCTGTTCTCCTCAGTCTCACATGTGCATGATTATGATCATGCTTGTGAAATGCTGAATCTGATTCTACGAGTCTGGGTTGAGAATCTGCATTTCTAATTAGCATTTGTGAAAAATGGCAATCTGAGGGCCTCTTCTCTGACCTACTCAATCAGAAACTTCAGGGGTGCAGAGGTGTATCTAAGGTATGGCAGGTATGGCATGTGCCCTGGGTGCCACTTGAAGGAGGCATCACTGAGCAGTTTTTATTAACCTGGTCAGAGTAATAGATGTGGGGGTTCCTCTAGTGAGTAGATCTAGTTAAGTCTGGAGTCTGTAAGAGTTTTCTGTTCTGTTTCCCCCTTTTGATCAAGATTCATCTGTTGACTCCTTGATTAAAATGCTCAGGATTGGAAGCCAGGCACTATCTGGTTTTTCTGGGCTCATGGCTTAGGCAGCAGTAGTTCTTGGAGGCAGTTAGACCTGCAGTCCAATTCCTTCTCTGATCCCTGGGTCTTGTTCTTCCTCTGCTGTCTCAGGCAAATAGAGACCAGTTGTTTTATCTTGTGAAGCCACTGTAAACTTTTAAGACCCCAGGCATTACTGGAAACAGAACAGTAGCTCTAAAGACAGTATTAGGCCAATTGACTAAGCAGTCCCAAAAACCTTGGCTACAATCTTTTCAGCAGCAAATTGCCAGGACTTCCTTCTGCAGAGCTTCTAGGTGAATTTGAACTGCCAACCTTCAGGTTAGTAGTCAAGAAGAAGCTGTTTGTGCCACCCAGGGACCTAATCTAATTGTAGTGGGGTGGTTATAAAAGACAAGAGTCACAGACACAGCCAGCCAAGTGAAGATGCTTCTACAAGCCAAGGAAAGCCAAGGAACCCTTGAAGCTACTAGAAGCTGGAAGAGAAGAGGAAGGATCTCCTCCTAAAAGTATCAGAGGGGACATGGGCTGGCTGACATGTTGATTTTGACTTCCAGCCTCCAAAATTGTGAGACAATAAATTCTGTTCTTATATGCTACCCTGTTTGTGGTATTTGGTTATGGGAGCCCTAGGAAGCTAAGAAGGAGCTCTGGTAGCATAGTGCCTAAGGCACTTGACTGCTAACCAGAAGGCTGGTGGTTCAAACCCACCAGCCACTCCTCGGAAGGAAGATGGGGCTATCTACTTCCATAGTGATACTGCCTAGGAAACCCAAGGAGGGATTGCTATAAGTTGGTCTGACTCGAAGGCACATAACAACAACAACAAGGAAGCTAAGACAGATAGGGAGTAAAACAGTAAAAGACCAACAAACAAGATGTGCACGCAGATGCTTCAAGTAGGGAAAACTGCAGTAGGTGTCAGCTGCCCCTGCCCTCACAGAATTGAGATGTTTCTCCTGCGTAGAGCCCATCCCTGAGATTCACGGCCTTGCTCTGTGACAGAGAATGGCCATCTTAATTAAGTAGTACATCTAACCAGCTCATTGACTTTAATGAAATAAACCATGAACCAATAAGAACACACAGTTTCCTTGGTTTCCAAGATCAGGTTCATTACGCACTTCACAACAGAGGAGATAAGATTCAAACAATTTCAATAAGTGATCCATCATGTAATTTCCAGGTCTGCTTACAAATGTTCTTGGTGTAACCTCGTTTGACTTGCTGTCCTCACTGCCACGTGAACCCAGTATAGCCAGAACCCATAGAATGTTTTCCCTCAGGAAGTCCTTTCGCCATCACAGAAGGTTCTAGCCATTTCAGCTGAGCCTCTAATCTCTTTCCAACCAATACTGAATTTTCCTTCTGAACTCATCATGTCTCTAAAAACTCTGTTTCCAAAGAAGATCACCAAATAATAAAAATCTGATTTTTACTTAACTCTCTTTTTTTGGACGTTAATCATGTCTGATCTCAAAATTTCCTTTTGCTCATATGGGTGTGCACTGCTTTGTGTCTACTGGTAATTCTGGAAGGCCAAGGAGAAAGGGTTGTTGTTAGGTGCTGTCGAGTCATCTCTGCCTCATAGCAACCCTATGCACAGCAGAATGAAACATCGCCCAGTCCTGGGTCAGCTCTGTAATCCTTACTATATTTGAGCCCATCACTGCAGCCACTGGGTCTATCCATCTCGTTGAGGGCCTTTCCCTCTTTCATCAATGCTCCACCTTACCAAGCATGACATCCTTCCCCAGGGAGTGGTCCCTTCTGATAACATGACCAAAGTAGGTGAGACAGTCTGACCATTCTCGCTTCCAAGGAGCATTCCGGCTACACTTCCTCCAGGACAGATTTGTTAGTTCTTTTAGCAGTCCATGGTACTTTCAGCATTCTCCGCCAGCACCACAACTCAAAAGC
>NW_006921891.1:295385-303000 GCF_000298275.1 Orycteropus afer afer
TGGGTCTTCCTTGTAGGTGTATGGATATTATCCTATCACTGACAGCATTGTACTTCAGGACAGATCTTGAAACATCCTTTGCGATGATGAATGCCATACCATTCCTCTTCAAATTATCATTCCCGGCATAGTAAATCATATGGTTGTCTGATTCAAAATGGCCAAAACCGGTCCATTTCAGTTCAGCTCCCTAATGCCTAGGATGTAATCTTTATGCATTCCATTTTGTTTTTGACAGCTTCCAATTTTCCTAGATTCATACTTCATACATTTCATGTTCTGATTATTAATGGATGTTTGCAGCTTTTTCCTCTCAATTTGACTTGTGCCACGTCAGCAAATGGAGGTCCAGAAAGCTTTACTTTATCCATATCATTAAGGTTGGGTCTACTATGATGAGGCAGCCCTTTCCCAGTCTTATTTTTAGAGCCTTCTAAACTAAAGGGCTCATCTTCCTGCACTGTATTAGACAGTGTTTCTGGGCTATTCATAGAGTTGCCTTGTGATGTATCAGACAGTGTTTTTTCTGCTATTCATAAGGTTTTCCCTGGCCAATTATTTGAGAAGCGGATAGCCTCTTCCTTCTTCTTAGTCTGTCTCAGTCTGTATGTAAGCTGTGTTGAAACCTGTGCACCGTGTGCAACCCTGCTCGCATTTGTAACCCCGGTAGCACAGCTTCAAGCCTCAGAGCAATGGGCAAGCCACCACAGTATGACAAACTAACAGACAAGTTCATCTCCCTTGTTGTTGTTGTTGTTGTTATGTGCCGTCAAGTCGGCCCCGACTCATAGCGACCCTTAGCTGTCTAAAACCTCTCCACCCTCCCCTTACTTGGATCCTACCTGCCATTTTGTTGTCCCTGGTGTTCCCTCCCCTTCCTGCCTCTGGGGTCGGGCCTGTCTCTCTCCCATATCAAATAAAGCATTGATAATACAGTAAAACCAGTGAAAGATGGAAATAGCGTAAGGCAGCAACCTGTTGGAGAGGAAATCTCAAATGTTTTTCACTAATAGAGATTGATAGAAAAGTGGTAAGATACACCCTGTCAAAGGTGGAAAACGTGTGAGACCCAGAACAACAAGGTCGTGCTGCTGAGTTCCAGCTCTCACAGGTTTCGGTGTATAACACTGAAAATGAATATGATCATAATTTTTTAAATAATTATTAATTTTTCATTCATTTGAATTGTTGAATGGGAAATTTTAAGTAGTGCTGATTTTTCCAATTTTCTGAATAATTGGGTATGTTCTTATACTCATTTAGCCACTATGGGGGCACTGTGATTAAAGCATTCAACCGTTAACCAAAAGGTATGCAGTTCTAGCCCACCAGCTGCTCCTCGGAAGAAAGATGAGGCAGTCTGCTTCCATAAAGATTTACAACCTTAGAAACCCCATGAGGGTCGCTATAAGTCAGAATTGGCTCAATGGCAGTGTTTTTGTGTGTGTGTGTGTGTGTGTGTGTGTGTGTGTGTGCTCATTTCTGTTAGTTTTAAATATGTCTTATATTTGTTTCCTTCTTTCCTGGTCCACTGACAGTCCCCCAATCAACCCCTCACCATATCCGGCCTGGACTGTTACAGTAGCTCCTATCTACTTCCTCCTCTCTCAAAGCAATTCCCACTGCAGCCACCAAGCAAGGCCCCCTACCATCTTAGCCTGCTGCTAACAAATGCCTGATTCATCGGTGGTGAGCCTTTGTTCTCACTCCATGCTGGGGTCCGTAATTTGGTTTGCTACATATGGTGAGCTACAGGAAGAATTTCAATATTGCTCTTCATGACAGTCACATTTGTCATTGTCAATGAACACATGGACATCCTGGTCATGTTTGGTGACCATCATTCCACCTTTCCAAGGCAGTTCCACCCTTAGAGTCCCAACTGAGGCTCAGGATTAGACCTTGGGCCATTTCTATTTCCCCACAGTTGTGACTATCACTCTGAGAGGGAGATTTGCCTACTGGGAGTTCACTGGGAACAACACCTATAAAGAAATGAGGGGCACAGGACTGGGCAGAGGGCAGCGAGACCTCAGTCATTAGATGCCACGGGATGCTCTGGAGCTAGGATGGTGCTTCAGAGTCAACCCAAATGGAACAAGAGGGCCAGGTCTCTGTCATCTGATATCAGAGTGGAGGTGTGACCTTGTACTGGGCAGCCCCCTGGCTAGGGAGGGCATCACTGAACCGTCAGCAGGCAGTATTCCCAGCAGCTGGTGAAATTAATGCCTCGTTGCTTAAGGGGGTTCTGAGAGGCATCCCAGAGAAACTCTGGATGCATCAAGGGGGGGTCTCTCCAGATGGTGGTGATGCTTGCATTAAGCAACTCTATCTCTATGTGATGTCTTTGAACTTTAGAATCCATCTCGAGGCTGGGATCCGTGTCACTTTACCTTCAATAGATCTGTACCTAGCACAGTACAAAGTGTGGAGAAGAGCCATATATTTTTATTGAATAAGTTAAAAGTGTTTTTGAAAAATACTACATAGAATCTTACTGGATGTAGCCTTTATTGCCTCATTTATTTTATCTTAGTCACCGAAACATAGTTACACTTCATTTCTAAGATGTTTTAAGATTCAAAACATTCAAAACCTGTACATACTTTCAAGAACTAATTTTAAAACTGGTTCTTCAGCTCCAGCAGCTCTGTCCAATCGAGCTTTCAATGACAGGGTTCTCATCTCCGCTTTCTGCTATGGTAGCCACTAGCTAGAGTGCCTAAGTAGTACAAAGGGTTAGTACACTCAGCCGTTAGCCATAAAGGGGGCTGGTTCAGGTCCACCCACAGGCTCCTCAGAGGAAAGGCCTGGCTATCTACTTGTGAAAAATCAGCAACTGAAAACCATATGGAGCATGGTTCTACTCTGACACACATGGAGTCGCCATAGGTCAGAATCGACTCAACAGCAACTGGTAACACTGGTAGCCACTCGCAATGTATAGGGAATGAGCACTTGAAATGCACCCAGTAGAACTAAAGAGCTGCATTTTAATTTATTTAATGTTAATTCATTTAAATTTAAATAGCCACATGTGGCGAGTGACTCCCATATTGGACAGCATATATCTAGAATATGGGAAATTTAGCTCTTAAAACATAGATGTATACGTAACTACAGTCTAGCATTGGCCATTTTCCCTCATGAGTGAATGACACTATTTGTAATAAACAATAATGAGACCTAAGAATGAAAATGAGTACGGACAGTTATAGCATCAGGGTGGATGCCCCCCCCCCCCCCATGAACCTTCTGTACTGGATCATACAGAATCCATAGTAATGTTTAGTATCAGTTTTAATCATAGAATGTTATGTGGTAAATATAGTTGTAAATTGTTCAAATGTAATAATTCTTAGATTATATGAATACTAACAACAAAATTGTAAAATCTTTCTACATTGAATGACAACATTATTTGTAACTGAGCAAAAGTCTTTTTTGATTTTTCTCCTTACTACTTCATTCTCAAAAAGTGATTGATACAGGTTCATAAATACTAATTAACATCTTATTGTAGCTAAACAAGAACATTTGATAAAAATCAATTATAAAAACACTGGCAGCAACGAAAACAACAACTTGTAACATGTGCAGGTGAAACCACACGTTTCAAGTGTCATTGTAATTATGTAATAATGACAGCTCTGACCATTGAACATTAGAGTTTTAGCCTTGTATGTATATTGACACATGTAAGCTGGCCTTACAAAAGCTGTTCTTATTTTTATAATTAGCTACAGGGATAGTTTTATAAAAAATAATAAATTTCTGTTGAAACACTACACAAACATTTTATAGACAGTCATTTTGGTGTCATCCCCTCTGACAGCATCGCCTGGTGTGGTCTGTACCCCCCACATCCCTCTAGTTACACTGCTGGGCATGGCCATTGATCTGCTGTGATTTGGTATCACAGTTGATGCCCTGAAACTGAGACCACTGTTCCTGGTTGAATAGACCGAGTAGAAATGCAGAACTAGTTTGATGGGGGTTGGGACCAATGTGACTTCTCATGATGGAAGTTGTCTGACCAAAGGGCAATGTCCTTTGGCTACACCACATATCCACCCCTGAGATCCACCCTCGGTCAGCAGTTTCCCCGTCAGTGGGCGAACTGGGAATCTGTGGCCTAGTCCAGTTCTTGCCATCTATAATTTGGGATATTTATTTAGTGAGACCACTGAGTAGGTGGAATTTGTTTGTGGTATTTAAGTTGAAGCAAAATAAATGAAATGACATCCATCTCTTCATCATATCTTACTTTCCGGCTTTGGGATGTTTTAACTCATTTAAGCTTTGCTTTTCTTTTTGTTTCCAAAGTTCATAAATTAACTATTAAACAAAGATCTTTTTTTTCCACTCAGGCCATATTCAGATAAGATTGTCCAATTGATTGGAATCATTTTCCATTAAACAAGTATTAAGATGTTGCAGCCAAAAAAAATTATTTTCAATGTTGAAAAAGCAGATTTAAAATGTCACATTGTTGAGTTCTTTGCAAAGCCTTAACATTATCATCTAACTTTGGCAATGAGTATTGTTATACAGGGATTCACATAGCTCAATAACACTAATATTGTTTTTTTTTTTAATTGCATCTAAGAAATGTTTGCTAAAATTCACAGCTGGTCAGCAATTTTCCCAACACTGGGATTTTTCTATGTCTTACTTCCTCTTGTAATATGTTCAGTTATATAATCTTTCCCTAGAGAAAGAGGAATAATTATGTGGTTTAAACATGTGAGGTATGAATATAATGCAAAAATCTTCCAGAGGCATCTTTGGTAGTTCATGGATTCAGTTACGAAAGTTCTTTTTCAAAATCCATTTTAGTTAGTTGTATTTGACTATAATCTACAGCCACCTCCCATTATTCAAATGCCCGTGATTCCAATCATGAGAACAGTGTGTCTCAATCAGGTGCCAAGCCTGGCACATATTAGCTTCTATAAGATGGCCAGGGGGAAACAGCCAGTACTATCCTCATGCTGAGAAACCCGCCAACTTTGTTGTATACATTAAAAAGACAGCAGCAAGCAAATTTGGACATTTCTCTGTTCCTTCTGGAATAGAAGCCCTTTTGAAGTCCCTGCACATTGTCTCCCAGTGGGTTGGACTCTGAAGGCTAATTCTGCTTGTGTCAGGCAGTGAGCGATGCAGATTAGTTCCAAAGAGGACCACCAAAGGCAATATCCCCCGCTTTCTTTGAAAGGAAGTCATTTGAAACTTAATAAATCCTTCTGATGGTGAATTGCCATTTCCTGCACAGAGCAAGTTCATGGTACATGGAACCATGAAAAATGAACTTGGGAAGAAACATGAAAGATGTACGCTTCGTGTGTCTAATGCATTTCAATACCGGATTGTAGTGTACAGAACAGCGATGGTTACCATAGCAACAGAGCCATCTGGGGGCGTATTTGTGCCTGTGAGGTACAGCAGCCTCTGGTCAGAAATAACCATCTTATTGGTGTCGTAGTCATTGTGAGCTGCCATCTAGCTGGCCTCTGACTCTTGGCACCCCTATACATGTAGGCACAAAATGCTGCCTGGTCCTGTGCCATCCCCACTGATTGGTTGTGGATTGGATTCTTGTGATCCATAGGGTTTTCATTGGCTGATTTTTGGAAGTAGATCACCAGGTCTTGCTCATACCAAAGTCTTGCTCATAGTTATCTAGTTATTTCACCTTGGACATTGCTATGCATTGATTGGTGTACTCTCCCCTGGAACCTGTGAACGTGACCTAGTGTGGAAAGAGGGTCTTTGAAGATATTATCAGTTAGCATGTAATTATACAGGAACAAACTAAAGCTCACTGCTGCTGAGTCGATTCCGACTCATAACGACCCCTCCTTGGGTTTCCAAGGTAGTATCACTACGGAAGTAGATTGCCCAGTCTTCCTTCCAAGAAGTGGCTGGTGGGTTTGAACCTCCAGCCTTCTGATTAGCAGTCAAATGCCTTAGGCACTACACCACCAGAGCCTAATCCTACTTCAGCAGTGATCTTAGAAAGGAGACACAGAGACATGGCCAGGGAAGAGAGAGATGTGAAGATGCATCTATAAGCCAAGGAATGCCTGAGCTACCAAAATCCAGGAAACGAGAAAGAGTCTTTGCCTAGAGCCTACTGAGAGAACATGGTCCTGCAGAAACCCGGAATTCATACTTCTAGCCTCCAGAACTATGAGCCAATACATTTCTGTTGTTTAGAGCCACAACCACCACCACCGCCACCACCCATGGGAAGCTAAGGTATACATCAGTCATCTAGCCTTGGGCTCTTAAAATTGCTGATCACCAATCTAGTCTTTAGTTTCTGAGCTTTTTTTCCTGATGACTTTCGGAATATTAAAGCAGAAGAGGCAAAATAAAGTGGGTGTGAGTCAGTTCCTCTAGTCTCCATGGCTTAAGAAATCAACATCATTGATAAGCTGGAGTGAAGCAAGCAATATAATTAGGGAAAGGGGGAGCCCATGTAATATTTTATTAAATAATGTGATAATAAATAAATAAATAAACTCACCGCAGTCTAGTTGATTTGACTCATAGCAACCCCTCCTTGGGTTTCCAAGGCAGTATCACTATAGAAGTAGATTACCCAATCTTCCTTCTGAGGAGTAGCTGGTGGGTTTGAACCACCAGCCTTCTGATTAGCAGTTAAATGCCTTAGGCACTACACCACCAGAGCTCCTAAATAATATGATGAGGAATAAATAATTATCTAAATCATGAGAGGATTGCTTTAGAAAAAGTATTACACACATGGTCCAGAATAAGAAATATTAACTCTATCCTCCAACATAATGGTTGATAGCCTTTAGTATGTTGGCTTAGCAGTGTAGGAACTTAGCTTATTTATTATTCTAAATTATTCGTAATGAAAACACGTGCATAGCCAACTGATGACAGCTACTGAGTCTAGTCTATGCCACGGCACCATCAGTTCCCCAAGAGGTTTTCACATCAACAGTTTTGAGAAAGACAACAGATAAATTTTTCTATGAAACACTCCAACTTTTCAGAATTGTCAGTGAAAATGCTGCTTCCCATTAAGGAGCAATGATTATACATTTCTGGAATAAAGCTGGGCTCCAATTTGAAGTCTGGGGGGAGAAAAAAGCAGTGATGAAAATCTCCCTCTATAATAATTACAGCAAGCATTTATGGAATGACAACTCTGCTAGGTACTTTATTTAATATTAGTTTTCAACCTACTGACAACTTTTACAGTAGCTATTCTCCATATCATAAACCAAAGCTATGTGATGTTAAGCAACTTCCTCAGTGTCAAACATGTCTATTCCTTTTCCTGATTCCATGTGTATAAAATTGGATTGTAACTTATCTGAAGGCAGATTCTGGTCCTGGTTTTTGTTTTGTTTTGTTTTTGCCATTATATGCCTACCATGTAGTCCAGCACTTGACATATGGTAGGCACTACCAGGTCAAGATGTAAAACCTTTGAAGATGATTTTCCAGCAATAAAGTTCTATGAAAATGTTCATTAGCCATTGTTGTTGTTGTTGTTATTTGCCGTCGAGTCGGCCCCGACTCATAGCGACCCCTCCTTGGGTTTCCGAGGCAGTATCACTACGGAAGTAGGATT
>NW_006921891.1:303100-306470 GCF_000298275.1 Orycteropus afer afer
AGCAGTCAAGTGCCTTAAGCACTATGCTACCAGAGCTCCTTCATTAGCCATTAGAGAGATGCAAATCAAAACAACAATGAGATATCATCTCACCCCAGCAATAATAGCAAAGTTCAACAAGACAGAAAATAACAAATGTTGGCAAGGGTGGGGAGAGTTTGGAACTCTCATACACTGCTGGTGGGACTGTAAAATAATCCACAGTACAGCCACTGAGGAAAATGATATGGCACTTCCTTAAAAAATTGAAAATAGAAATACTATTTGATTCAGCAACTCTATTACTAAGAATATATCCTAAAGAGGTGAGATCCATGACACGAATAGCCATATGCACACCCATGTTCATCACAGCACAATTCACTATAGCAAAGAGATGGAAACAACCTAAGTGCCCATCAACAGAAGAATGGATAACCAAACTATGGTACATTCACAAAATGGAATACTATGCAAAGTTAAAGAATAATGAAGAATCCGTGAATCACCTGATAATGTGGATGAATTTGGAATGAAATAAGTCAATCACAGAAGGACAAATACTGTTTGAGTCCATTACTGTAAAAAAGTCAAGGAAAGGTTTACACAGGGAAGGAAATTTAACTTGTTGGTTACCAGGGATGGGAGGGAAGAGGAGGGAAAATTTTCTGACTATTTAAGAGTTACATGTTGATTTGGGTGGAGGGAAAGTAAAAGGCAATATAACAAAAGTATGCGACCAGCACCATGACAATAGGTAAAAGGAGGACACTGAAACGTACAGAAAAGATACAGACAGCAAAGGCACGATACTGCATTACCAGTGGCAGCAAACAATAGGCTATGGGTGAATGCATAGATAGGTGAGAAGATCAGATGTGGGTAGACAAAAAGGAATATACCCAAACCCAAGGATAGATTTGGCTAAAAATAGTCTTACATATGTATTTGTGCTACAAAAATATCCATATACTGTACAGAAGTAACAGTGGACAAGGTTGGAATAGCTTCTCAGAGACAACCAAACACCTTGAGGGAGAGAGTCACTGGGACTGCGGGCTCGAGACCATAGTCTTGGGGCACACCATGGTCAATTGGCACAACATAGTACATAAAAATCTTCTTCTACATCCTACTTTGGCAAGTAGTGACTGGGGTCTTAAAAGCTATTGCGTGGCCATCAGAGATACAACTACCGGTCTCCTTTCATCTGGAGCAAAGAAGAGTTAAGAAAAGCAAAGTCATTTAGAAACAATAAGTCCAAGGATATGATGGACTATGGAGACCTCAGCCTTCATGACCCTGAGACCAGAAGAAATAAGTGAGGCCTCACTACCAATACCAACAACTTAGAACGGGATCAAAACTGGAGATCCTAGATGGAGTGGGAGGACAAATGTAGAGCAAATTTCAAAAACACAAAAATGACCAGAATTACTGGTCAGGTAGATACTGGTGGAACCCCCAAGACTCTGGCCTCAGGTTATCCTTTGGGCCTGAAACTAGACTCACTTCCATGGATTAGCTCTCAGCCCAACAGTAGAAAGCCCTACAAGCAGAACACCTACCCTAGGAAGATGCACCCACTTAGGTTAGGGAGATGAACCACCTAGTTCAGTCAACCATGAGACATCAAAAGGGCAACATTTGCATAGAGGGAAATCTGGACAGATGGGAATACATAGATAAGAAGGGCACAGGGAAAAGATAGTCACAAGGAGGAGACGGGAGGAAAGCTTTTTATGGTTGGAGATCATAATTGGGGCATAAAACCAAATGTGCATGAACTATTATGTATGAAATGAATCTGCTTTTAAATTTGCACCCACATCACAATAAAAAATAAAAAATCTAAGACAACATAAAAAAAAAAAAAAAACCTTCTGTGAAAAGCTGTATTAGTTATCTATTGGTACATAACAAGTTACCCCTAAACTTAGTGGTGCAAAAATAGTATTATTATCCAGCAGTTTCTAATGGTTTGGAATTTGGGAGCAGCTTTGCTGGGCAATTCTGGGTGAGGGTCGCTTGTGAGACTGTAGTTGGAATATCAGCAGGACTGCAGGCATCTGAAGGCTTGGCTGCAACTGGAGAACGTGCTTCCAAAGTGGCTTACTCACACGGCTATTGGCAGGAGGCAGTTCCTTCACTTGGACCTCGCCAGAGGGCTGCTTGAGCGTTTTCACATCATGGCAGCTGGCTTTCGCAAAAATAAATGATTCGAGAAAGAGAACAAAGAGAAGGCCATAATGCTTTTCATAGCCTCATCTCTGAAGTCACCCACCTTCACTTCCACCACATTGATTTGTTAGAAGCAATCACTAAATATAGCCCACATTCAAAGGGAGAGGTATTAGATTCCACCTTTTAAAGGAAGCAATAGCAAAGAATTTGTAGACACATTTTAAAGCCACCACATAACCAAACTGGATTTCAGGAAATACTGAAACCATGGAAATCCAAGAATATAGAAAAACACAATTTAACTTCCTGAAAGGAGTTAACATCATGCCCACAACCAACCTGCCTATACTGAATGTGTGTGATGAGTAACATTAGGAAAGTTTGCACTCTTCAAAGACTTTAAGTCCTGGTAATATTTCAATGTGTCTGAATAATACTGAGAGGCCTATTCAAATATTATTTTGCCTCTAAAATAGAATTATAGCAGCATAACATTTTTCTACAAAAGTCAGGCTCCCAGTCAGTGCCCTTATTCATAGGGACACAAGAACAAGACAAATAATTTAAATCAAAAATTAATATAAAGATCATCTATTAATATCAATAGCTGTCTCTCTGGCTCTTACTAGGTCCAGGATGAATTGTGTTGTTATCTGCAATGTCATCTCCCTGCATTCCTAAGTTATAGCATCCCAGCTGCTGTAGTGTGTTTTTTCATGAAAAGCGTATGAGTTTGAATGATGAAATAGCCAAAGACCAGTGTAAGAGGAAAGGATCTTAAGAACTCAATGACCGAGCTGTTAGGGATTGAACCGTATCCCTCACAAATACATGCTGGAAACCATAACCTCTAACCATGCAGCTATAATCCCATCTGGAAAAAAGAGTTTTCTTTGTTATGTTAATGAGTCCATATCAGTGAGGGTGTGTTTTAAGCCAATCACTTTTGAGATTTAAAAGGAGAGGTACCGAGGCGAGGACAAAACGGGGAAGATGGATGCCGAATGGGGGTTGCCAAGGACCTGAGGAACAGAGGTTCCTTCCCCTAGGGCTGACCCAGAGAGAAAGCCTTTCCCTAGAGCCCCATCCCCTGAATCCAGACTTCAACCCTCCTACCTGTGAGAAAATTTCTTTTGGTTAAAGCCATCCACTTGCGGTATTTCTGTTATAGCAGCGCTAAGAAACTAAGACATACGCCAATTCTATT
>NW_006921891.1:307236-311038 GCF_000298275.1 Orycteropus afer afer
GATGCCATGTTCTTCATATAGTCCAGCTTTTCAGATTATTTGCTCAGCATATAGATTGAACAAGTATGGTGAAAGGATACAACCTTGATGTACTCTCTCCTTGACTTTAAACCGTGCGGTATCCCCTTGTTCTGTTAGAACGGCAGCCTTCTTGTCTGTGTACAGGTTCCTCATGAGCAAAATTAGGTGTTCTGGAATTCCCATTCTTCTCAATGTTATCTATAATTTGTTATGATCCACACAGTTGAATGCTTTTGTGTGATCAATAAAGCACAATCTTTCTGGTATTCTCTGCTTTCAGCCAAGATGCATCTGACATCAACAATGATATCCCTCATTCTGCATCCTCTTCTGAATCCAGCTTGCATTTCTGGAAGTTCCCTGTCAATATACAGCTGCAACCATTTTTGAATTATCTTCAGCAAGATTTTACTTGCATGTGATATTATGATCTTGTTAGATAATTTTCACATTCTGTGGGATCACCATTGTTTGGAATGTGTACAAATATGGATCTTTTCCTGTCAGTTGGTCAGGTAGCTGTCTTCCAAATATCTTGGCATCGACAAGTAAGTGCCTCCAGCATGGCATGCATTTGTTGAAACATCTCAATGGGCATCCTGTCAATTCCTGGAGCCTTGTTTTTCACCAATTTCTTCAGTGCAGCTTCGACTTCTTCCTTCAATACCATTGGTTATTAATCATATGCCACTTCCTGAAATGGATGAACATATGCCAATTCTTTTTGGTAGTGACTCTGTGTATTCCTTCCATTTTCTTTTGATGTTTCCTGCATCATTCAATATTTTGCCTATGGAATCTTTCAATATTGCAACATAGGGCTTGAATTTTTTCTTCACTTCTTTCAGCTTGAGAAATGCCAAGCATGTTCTTCCCTTTTGGTTTTCTAACTCCAGTTCTTTGCACATTTCGTTATAATAATTGACTTTGTCTTCTTGAGCTGCTCTTTGAAATCTTCTGTTCAGCTCTTTTATCTGGTCATTTTTTCCAATTGCTTTAGCTACTCTCTGTTCAAGGACAAGTTTCAGAGTCTTCTGACATTCATTTTGGTCTTTTCTTCCTTTCTTGTCTTTTTAATGACCTTTCTTCATGGATGATGTTCTTGATGTCATCCCATGATTCCTCTGATTTTTGGTGATTGATGTTCAGTGCATCAAATCTGTTCTTCAGATGGTCTCTAAATTCAGGAGAGATATAATCAAGGTCATATTTTGGCTCTCATAGACTTCTTTTGTCTTCAGCTTCAACTTGAACTTGTGTATGAGCAGCTGATGATCTGTTTCACAATCTGCTCCTGGCCTTGTTTTGGCTGAAGATACTGAACTTCTCCATCGCCTCTTGACACAGATGCAGTCAATCTGATTCCTGTTTATTCCATCTGGCAAAGTCCACTTATATAGCTGCCGTTTATATTGTTGAAAAAAGATATTTGCAGTGAATAAGTCATTGGTCTTGCAAAATTCTATCATGCCATCTCCAGCATTATTTCTATCACCAAGGTCATATTTTTCAACTACTGGTGATTCTTTTTTGTTTCCAACTTTTGCATTCCAGTCACCAGTGATAATCAACACATCTTGATTGCATGTTTGGTCAATTTCAGACTGAAGAAGTTGGAAAAAATCTTCAATATCCTTGTCTTTGGCTTTGGTGGGTGCTGTGTAATTTGAATAAGAGTAGTATTAACTGGTCTTTCTTATAGATGTATGGATAGCTATCTTATCACAGACAGCACTGTACTTCAGGATAGATCTTGAAACATTTTTTTGTGACAATGAATACCACCCCATTTCTCTTCAATTTGTCATTCCCAGTGTAGTAGATCATGTGGTTTTCTGATTCAAAATAGCCAAAACCAGTCCATTTCAGTTCACTAATGCCTAGGATATCGATCTTTATGTGTTCCATTTCATTTTTGACAACTTCCAATTTTCCTAGATTCATACTTTGTACATTCCATGTTCTGATTATTAATGGATGTTTGCAGCTGTTTCTTCCCCTTTTGGGTCATGCCACATCAGCAAATGGAGGACTCAAAAACTTTACTCCATCAGTGACATTAAGGTCAACTCTACTTGGAGAAGGCAGCTCTTCCCTAGTCATATTTAGAGTGTCTCCCAACCTGAGGGGCTCATCTTCTGGCACTATGTTGGACAAAGTTTTAGGGATGTTCAGAAAATTTTCCAGTAACATATCAGACAGTGTTTCACTGCTATTTATAAGGTTTTCACTGACCAATTCTTTGAGAAGTGAATGGCCCCTTCCTTTTGCCAAGTCTGTCTTAATCTGGAAGCTCCGCTGAAACCTGTTTGCCATGGGTGACCCTGCTAGTATTTGAAATACCAGTGGCATAGCCTCCAACCTCATAGCAATACCCAAACCACCACAGTAAGGCAAACTAACAGATGAGTGGTGGAAAATTCCCCAAAACAAAAAACATATAATTGATGGTTACAATCAGATGTTCCTATTCTGGGTTCAAACCTTAGATCCCTTTTGTTTTTAGAACGTTTTTTAAAAGGTAATGTTATAAGAGAAATAGGGAGCTCTGGTTGTACAATAGTTAAGTGTTCAACTACTAACTAAAAGGTTAACAGTTCAAATCCATCTGATGGCTCCGTGTGAGAAAGACCTGGCAATTACAGCCTATAAAACCCTATGGGGCAGTTCTACTCTCTCACATGGGGTTACTATGAGTCAGAATTGACTCAACAGTACCTAACAACAAAAGAACATGAGAAAAATATGTGCTTCATTATAGAAAGTGGGAGATATAGAAAAGTAGAAGAAAAGTAAACACTCAATACCTACTTTTCGGTTTGGTGTATTTCCTTTACTTCTTTGGTTCACATTGCTTTTTACATTGCTGGGATGACACTGTCCATGTATTTTTGTATGTCCTGGGTTTTTCACTTACAGTTAAAGTGGAAACATTTCCCCAAATTACTGCAGTTCTTCATGGCTATGGAATAATCCAAAGTATTGCTGTTCAACAGTTCATACACATTTTGTTTTGTGATATTCAATTCCCACGATGTGACAGCACTCTTCCCACTTACTCCCCATGTTTGCTCTTTCCATTCTTCCTTCTTCTATTATCTTCCTGCCTTCTGATCTTTCTTCCTGGGCAAATGCTGCCCTTTTGATCTCATATGATGATTGTCCTAAGGGGTGCTTCCCTCCCTGGTGTTATTGTTCACCATGTAGGCCTGTCTATCATTTGGCTGAAAGTTGAGCCACAGGAGTAAGTTGAATTCCAGGTTTGAAGGGTGTTAAGGACCATAGTCTCGGGGGTTCCACCAGTCTCTATCAGAGAAGTAGCCTAATCTTCTTTTTAATTATTATTTTGGGTTTTATTCCTCTTTTTTCTCCCACTCTGTCCAGGACTTCCTATTGTGATCCCTTTCAGAGTGGTCAGCAGTGGTAGCCAGGCACCGTCTAGTTTTTCTGGTCTCATCATCATGGTGGCCGAGGTTCACATGGTCCATTAGTCCTTTGGACCAACCACTTCCTTGCATCTTAGATTTGCTCCAGACAGGAATAGACCAAGCTTTTAAGATCCCAGTTGCTACTCACCAAAGTAGGATGATGTAGAATATTGTCTTTGTGGATGGTATGATGTCAGTTGACCTTGCTGTCCCCTGAGACTATGATCCTGAGCCTCTAGACTTAGCGACTCCCCTCAAGGTGTTTGGTTGTGGTTAAGAAGTTTTCATAACTTTGTCCTCTTATGCTCCACTATATTCATGAATATATTTGTAGCACATATAAATACCTATGT
>NW_006921891.1:311190-315973 GCF_000298275.1 Orycteropus afer afer
CTATCTATGTATCCACTCATAGATTATTGTTATTATGGTTATTGCAGGATTGTGTATGTAACACTATTTACCTTTGTTGCTTTTAAAGCTTGTGCTTCTCCCAGTGTCTTTCTTTGCCTTGATCATTTTGTGCAGACCTACTTTTTATTGTATATTGATTCTCCCTTCACCTGTGTTGGGAGCTCTGTTGGTATAGTGCCTAAGGCATTTGAGTGCTAACCAGAAGGTTGGCGGTTCAAACCCACCAGCCTCTCCTTAGAAGGAAGATTGGGTGATCTACTTCAGTAGTGATACTGCCTCAGAAACCCAAGGAGGGGTGGCTATGAGTCAGATCCGACTCGACAGCAGTGAGTTGAGTTCACCTGTGTTAATGCGTGTCTACCCTTTAGTTAGTGATTTACCATCCTTTCCCTTCTCACTCCTGGTAACTTTCAAAGAATGTTTCTTTCTATAAACCTTTTCTTGACTTTTTATAGTAGTAGTCTCATATGGTATTTTTGTATGTGTGTCTGTGATTGACTGATTTCATTCAGCATAATATCCTCTATGTTCATCCATGTTATTAGATGTTTTGAAAATTCATCATTATTTTTTTAATGTTGCATAGTATTCCACTGTATGTATGTACCATAGTTTGTGTTTATGCATTCATCTGTTGATGGGCACTTAGACTGTTTCATCTTTTTGCTATTGTGAATAATGCTTCATTGAACATGGGTGTGCATGTATCTGTTCATGCCACAGCTCTTATTTCTGTAGGATATATCCTCAGTAGTAAGACTGATGGATCATATGATATTTCTATTTCCAATTTTTTAAGGAAGCACCATACCATTTTCCACAGTGGTTATACCATTTTACAGTCCCAGCAGCAGGGTGTTCTTATTGTTAATTTATTTGCTATTATTAACAGTGCTGTAATGAATATCTTTGTGTTCAATGCTCTTAATGAGCTTCAATTTACTTCCCTCAGCTAGATTCTGTGCAGTAGACTTTCTGGTTCAAGAGTTAGGAAAGAAGTTATGTGATTTATATTTAAGTCCACTGTGGTAGCTCAGTTTGTGCGTCATCTTGGCTGGGCCTGGTTGAGTGGCTGGGCAGCTGGTGGTAGTTATTCTCCATGATGAGACTGGCAATCAACCCTGTGGTGGGATCTACCACAAGCAGCTGAGTAGCTGCCTTTGGAATGTGGCCTGCTTCCTGTATATAAGGAGAAGTCTTGGGGATAGTCTCTAGCTTATGGAATGCTTGAACCCTGCACGTAGCTGTGTCATTGTTCAGCAGCCTGCCGTGCTCTGCCGACCTTGGGACTTACAATGAACTTAAATTAACGGCCTGCCATGTGGTTTGGTAACATCAGGACTGTGCCATTTTATTTGTCGACCTGGGGCTTGTTAGCCTCAGCAGCCAGCAGCTGTATGAGTGAAGAAAAGCCTCCAGCTTCAGTGGGCTGGGAGCAAGAGGCAGAGCTGAAGCCCAAGGTTGAGGGGCTTTCACCCAGCCCCTAGATCCTGGCACTTTGAACTTGGACTTAAAGCCTCCAAATTGTGAGAGAATAAACTCCTGTTTGTTAAGGCCATCCCGTTTGTGGTATATTTCCTGTCAGAGGGGCACTAGGGAACTAGAACATCTACAAACTACCTATTTCTGAACAAGATCAAATTACTTTTAACTTTTGCAATAATTTTTACATCTCCTTCCTCCCCCTTCCACCAGCAACTAAAAAAAAAAAATTCTTAAATGCCCCTTATATATAGTGCACTACATTAGAAATGCATTTGCTTGGCCCTACAGCCTTGATCTTTTTAAAGTTTGGATTCCTTGTATCTCCAAGCAGATTATATGTTTAACTAGATTGATATTTTAAATTTTATATGGAATAAGGTATTTGTGAGGTGAAATGCAGATTTTAGCAAACTAGATGTAATTTTGACTAACTAACTGGGTTGGATGCCTCAAGCCTTCAACCTTCCCTTCCACTCACATTCACATTAAAGAATCAGAGGCTTTGATTTTTTTTCACATTTCATGCAGACTTTCGGAGGCTGATTGAGGAGAAACTCTGATTCAGTTGTGCTCAACACTGCTGATGAGGTTGTACGGAGAGAGAGAATGGATATATGGATGGAGGTAGAGAGAGAGATTGACTTGTTGGTGAATCGTCTTCTTTCCCACCATATCTTAATGAAGAGGAGACATTGGTACAAAGAAAAAATGAAATGCATGTATAGATCTATATGTGCTTCAGGGGAAATATACCTAAGAAACAAGTTTTAAGTGACCAAACCAGGTTGCTAAATAGTATTCCTTGCAAATCTTGTTGGATAGATTCCACGTTAAATTTTGGGGACAAGATTTGTGAGGCACATCCAATTTCTACTTTTTACATATCTGCAATTTTAAACATTTTAATAACTAGGCATATTTTTTATAATCAGAAAATCATCTATTTTTACAAATCAGGCAACATTAAAACTAATTGTAAAGCTCATGTTAAATATCAGATCTCGCAATCCACAGAGAGGATTTCTGCCACATTGACTTTGCTCTTGTTCTGCTACATTCATCAAGCAGCATGATCCTGGAAGAACTAAACTTGTCAATATCTTCCTCATGTTCATTTCATTCTTGCATATACACTTTTTTTAAAACAATAATTGTTCTGATTATAAAACCGCAATATATATTCATTATAGAACATGGAGAAATATGGAAAGGCATAAAGACATACGCAGAAGAATATAAATATTTCTTCATCTCCCTAGGGTAATCACATTTTTTTAAACAACATTTTCTGTGCATATATGTTCTTAGGTATATCTCGAGATGTACTAGCATTCTTAGAAAGGAAAGTATCTTTGTTTAGGAAAATATTGCATTAATTGTTAAGAAATTGCCATGATCAAACATGATCAAATACCAAAAAAATTAAACCCATTGCTGTTGAGTTGATTCTGACTCATAGAGACCATGTAGGACAGAGTAGAAACACCCCATAGGGTTTCCAAGGCTATAGGAGCAGATTTCCAGATCTTTTGTTCTGTGGAGCAGCTAGTGAGTTCAAACCTCCAGCCTTTTAGTTAGCAGCCAATTGTTTTAACCTCTGTGTTACCAAAGCTCCTTGATCAAATACCAGCCTTTGGATATGGTTCAACCTAATTACTTGATAGAGTACCTTGGGAGAAAAGTGCAGCATGATCTATAAGAAGATTGAGAAACAAAGAGATAGCTAGATTTCACTGCATGAAAATTGACCAATAGTGGAGTTAGGACACAGCAAAGGTGGGTGAAGAGGAGGGAGGAAACCAGGTAAAAATGGAGGCTGACTAGAGCTTGTGGAGACAGTTGGCCTGAGAGAAATTTCTCTGTGGTGCGAAGGCTTTTAAAACTTTTAGGAGCATGGCATATCTTTGACTTAATTTTAAGTAATTAGCATTGCTACAATATAGCCTTGGTGATGCAGTGCCTAAGGCATTTGACTGCTAACCAGAAGGCCGGAGGTTCAAACCCACCAGCAACTCCACAGAAGGAAGACTGGGCAATCTACTTCTATAAAGATTTACTGCTTTGGAAAACCTATGGGGGTCACTATGAGTCAGCATTGACTCAATGGCAGTGAATTTATCTTTCTAGATAGAAGTGATAGACATGGACATTTCTCTGAACACAATAGCCATGAGAAAGTCTTGAGGGAGAAAACCATTGACTCTTTTGTCTGGATTGCCCGTGGAGAGCAGAGAGAAGTGATCAGCCATAGTCTCTGGGATAGACATGAACAAGAATACAGAGCCAGAATTGGCCTACAACACCCAAGTCCGCAGGAATGTGTGAAACATCTGGAAGGGTGTTGGGTTTCACCCAGGACAGGATGGGATAATTGAGGCCTCTCCATTACATTTTAAAGCACAGGCTGTCTTGGCTGGTACATGTGGGCATGCACATACATGGAGTCTGTAAGCTTCATGGAGACAAGGGCAGTTTCCAATGTAAACACCACTGAACCATATCAGACGTGACACAGTTCCTGGCACATAATTGGCTCTCCACAAATATTTGTTCACTGAGTAAATGAATAAATAATAAATTAAAAAAAAAAACATACTTAAGATCAATCACATGATTTTCTGGCCCATTGGCAGTAGAACTTAAAAAAAAAAAAAAAAAAAAAAAACAAACAAAAAATAAAAAAAAAAAAAAAAAAAAAAAAAAAAAAAAGCTCGTAGTTACAGAAAATGAGAAGGCAGAGATGTCATCTTGGGAGAACAGCTGGTGTTTGGACAGGTAATTACATATTCCTAACCATGTCCCAGAGCACTGTCATCAGCTCTAGAGATTCATAAGCCTAACTACGTCAGGACACCATCGCTGAGTACATTCTCGGGAATGAGCCACCCTAACAAAACTCAGGGTTACAGGTGAGGAGACACAACTCAGGGACACCCAAAGCAGCAGGCAGGAAGAGCAGGAGAAAGGGGATTAAAAGCCAGGAAGCCAGAGAGAAGAGCAATCAGCTAAAGGGATTAGGTGAGGAGGGGAAACTCAGGCCCGCCCAAAGCAGCAGGACGGGAAAACAGGAGAAGGGATAAAAGCCAGGAACCTGGACAGAGGAGCAGTAAGCCCCAGGGATACAGGTGAAGAGAGACAACTCAGGGATGCCCAAAGCAGCAGGCCAGAAGAGCAGGAAAAAGGGGATTAAAAGCCAGGAAGCCAGACAGAGGAACAGTCAGCCACAGGGACCCAGGTGGGGGTGATACGAGAGGTCTCCAACAGCAAGACAAACTTG
>NW_006921891.1:317933-321254 GCF_000298275.1 Orycteropus afer afer
CCTCATATGCATGTGAGAGCTGGACAATGAATAAGGAAGACCGAAGAAGAGTTGATGCTTTTGAGTTGTGGTGCTGGCAAAGAATGCTGAAAGTACAATGGACTGCTAAAAGAACTAACAGATCTGTCCTGGAGGAAGTGCATTCGAAATGCTCCTTGGAAGCAAGAACGGCCAGACTTCGTCTCACCTATTTTGGTCATGTTGTAAGAAGGGACCATTCCCTGGAGAAGGATGTCATGCCTGGTAGGGTGGTGGGTCGACGAAAGAGGGGGAGGCCTTCAACAAGATGGATTGACATGGTGGCTGGGATGATGGGCTCAAGTATAGCAGGAATCATGGAGCTGGCGCTGGATCGGGCAGTGTTTCATTCTGCTGTACATGGGGTCGCTATGAGTCGGAAACGATTCGACGGCACTTAACAACAACAACAATAACAAAACTCATGGCAGACGGGTGCACATAACAGACTCCTGATTTGTTCACTTAGCAGTGAGAACTACCCCTGCCAAATAGACCACTATCCTCCAGCCAGCTCTTACTGCAGTGTACTCTCTGGAAAGGCAGGAAATCAAAGCAAAGGGCGTTGTCTGGAATTGACAACTGGTGCTGCTGATGTCCCAGTCCTTATATGGGGGTGTGTTTGCCAAAGCTTACAACTGTGTAGTGTTGGAGACAAGGTTCCCCTATGCTGGACTCTGTTATAATCATATCCACCTGGGGCAAGTGACTTCCAATGTGTTTGCACCACCATATTCTCCTGTTCCTGCACCTGGTCCCCTGAATTGAAAATTCTTAGTCATTCATTTCTAAGCCATCGTTTAGGTCAGGTTTTTTTGTTATTGTTTTTTTTTTTTTTTTTTTTACTGTTGGTTATCTCTAACTTCATCCTGGGGGATTAGTTTTATTATCATGTATTGAGAGCGTCTAGCTGCCATGCCATCTAAGACTGTAGATGGATAAACATTATTGGTGGCAGTGATAAGAAGGGGCTTGGGTGATCCATTTAGGTGTGTGGCACCTCATGGGTACAACCTACATATGGGCCCATGGAAATCACAGGCAACTTTGGAAACACACTGCACACTCAACTCTGCCCAGCTAGACTCAGGAAAATGCAACACAGTCAACTAGTTAGGGACTTATTGTTTGCCATAGGACTACTTTGGAAGTGGCAACTCCAGTGAATAATTCATTTCAGAAGACACTCTTTCCTTTCAAGTGCTGTGGACAATTGGCTCTCCTGGAAGCAGACCTTGAGACAGAGATTAACATGAGGGCATTTCTTCAGATCAACACCTGTGAAAGGGGAGAGGATGGAAGCAAGATTGAGCAGAGAGAGAAGTCAAGCTGCAATACAGGCTTGGGGGATTCTGGAGCTCGAATGGCCCTTCAGGGTTACCTTGAGATGGGCAGACCTTTATATACCTGTATCAATCAGGCATTTAACATGGGTCACCAGATGAAGGGGCTTCACCTTGGGTGAAGGGGTTCTCTGCAGTTAAGTGATCCCTGAAGGGGCTGCCGGCTGAAACCCATCAGCCATTAGCCCTCCCAACACCTAAGAGCAATCAGTTCTTTATTGAGTGGGGATCTTGATGGCAGATAACAACACTAACCCCTCAGAATACATCAACCTATAAATGAGATACCCAACTGTAGAAATAACCTAACCAAAGTGATAGTGTCTAAGTGGATCTGGAGAGTTGACACTCTGATTGAGAATGGGTGGCTTTTACATATAAAATGCAACTATATGGTACCATATGGGGACACTAGCTGGATAAAGAAATTTACATACACGAACTCCCCCAACCCTATGGAGTAGATAATATTAGCCTCGTTTTATAAATGAGAAACTTGAGGACCAGAGAGGATAAGCCTTTGTCAATGACTAGAAAGCGGAGCAGCTGGGATGCACACCTGGGTTTCTTATGTCCCTGAAGCCAGTGCTCTCACCCACTGGGCAACTGGGGAGGTACAGTAGTACCAGAGCAGTGAACCTGTAATAACTGCTATGACATGTATGGGGAGGGAGTGTTGACAGAGGGTCCTGGATGAGAGAAGGCATCCAGAACAAAGGGAAGCTATTTTCATCACTGGAACGTAGCCCAGAACACAGGTCATATGGATGGCAAGTTGGTGAGATCATTTCCAGTGCTTTCTGTAACAACATTTTGCCCCCCCCCCCAGAACTATATTAACACCATCCACTCAAAGAAATTAGCATCGCCATTTCAATCTGATAGGAACAAAGAGCTCCTATGACAATGAAAATAAAAAAGACGGGAGAAGAAGAGAACAGAGCAGGATCTCATTTGTGTAACTGCCTCTGCCCCAGCCCGGATTGTCCCCCCATCAGATGACAGTGTGATTTTTATGCTCATATGTCATTAAATGTATTGAAACAAAACTTGGTGCTAAATTACAACCACAAGCTTAAAGTACTTAAAAAAAAAAACAACACTTTTGACATTCTGACTCAGGTCATCCTCAACTAAACAGTATTTTGTTAAATTTCCATTTAAATGATGAATTGACAATTTCTGAAGTAATTCCCAGGAGTCAAGAGGCTGGCTGCTGTTTTTAATTAACTCAACTCAACTCAGTTTATCTCATGTCAAAAATATGTATTTATTGTTTACTATGTATTAAGACTTATTTTCTATGAATAAAACTTGACTCATAGTGACCCCTCCTTGGGTTTCCTAGTAGATTGCCCAACATTCCTTCCATCATCTATGAATACAAATATGGTATAAAAGGTTTCTACTCTAAAGAATCTCACAATTTACTCTGGGAACATAGACTATCTTAATGATTATTATTAAGTCCAAAAGGAACTGTTAGAAAGGTTCATTATAAGATGCAATGGAAACACCAAGGAAGAGCATTCAACAGCAGGGGAAAATAGAATCAAGGTGACCAGAGGACTTTCCCAGTAGAAGAAATTCTACAAGTGAGTCTTGAAGAAGGGACAGAAATTATTCCAGAAGGAAAAGGCAGAGAGATGAGCACCCTGAGGGATCATTCTAGGAAAAGCTGAAAGAGAGCGCATTAGACATTTCAATGAAGATCAAATAACTTGGTACATATGGTGGGTGCAGGAACTGGAAAGGGAGATAAATGGAGAGGAAAGCAGGGGCTAGAGCCTGAGGAGTTTTGGATGCCATGCCAAGGGGTCTGAACTTTACTCTGAAGGCAATGGGAAGCCACTAATCTGCATTTTAGAAAGATTGTTGTTGTTGTTGTTGTTGTTGCCAGGTACTGTGGAGTTAGCTCCAACTCATAGCGACTCTATGTACAATAGAACGAAACACTGCC
>NW_006921891.1:321354-330710 GCF_000298275.1 Orycteropus afer afer
GGCCTTCCCCTCTTTCGTTGACCCTCCACTCTACCAAGCATGACATCCTTCTCCAGTGAAAGGTCCCTTCTGACAACATGACCAAAGTAGGTGAGACGAAGCCTGGCCATTCTCACTTCCAAGGAGCATTCCGGCTGCTCTTCCTCCAGGACAGATTAGTCCACTAAATTGGAAGTAGGGAGAGGCTGGAAGCTAGGAGAAGACAGAAAGTACTTGCAGTGGTCAAAGCAAGAAGCTGGAGTTACTTGACCAAGATAATTATTCAAGTGACGGGGAAGAAAGAGAAAACAACATGGAACCAAGATTTTAGGGACTGATATAGTTGAGAGTAGGGTAAGGAGGAATGTAAGCAAGGAGAAAGAATCAAGAATGATAAAAAGATGAATGTTGTTATGTGCCGTCGAGTCAGACCTGACTCATAGTGACCCCTCCTTGGCTTTCCAAGGTGGTATCACTACGGAAGTAGATTGCTCCATCTTCCTTCCGAGGAGTGGCTGGTGGATTTGAACTGCCAGCCTTGGTGGCTCTTGTCACAATTAGGAGACCCTAGGTGGTGAAAATGGTTAATGCACACACTCAGTTTCTGACAGAAAGGCTGGAGGTTGGAGTACACTCAAAGGTGCCTCAGAAGAAAGACCTGGTGATCTGCTTCCAAAAATCAGCCATTGGATACTGTTTGGAGCACAGTTCTACTCTGATACCCATGAGGTTGCCATGAGTTGGAGTCCACCTGACAGCAACTGGATTTGGTCATAATTAACCAGGTGAAGGAGCCAGTGAGAGTCAGGGTGTGAAGGATGAAGACTGTAAACTCAATGTCTAATATGTTTAACTTGCAGTGTCCCCAGAAGTGAGTGGAAAGCACACACTTTTATCCCAGAGATAGTCTGGCTTACCTTATGTGTTCTCAGTGTGGATTAACCTGCAGGCAAAAAGGTACATTGCCCAAAGAGGTGGGGGTCTGGAGTCATGAAAACTACAAAAGGAAAGAGTTTAAGAAGAGAAGAAAGATCTACAGGCATATCCTACAAAGTGTTTATATGGGCAAAAAGGTCATTGGGCTTGCAAGTTGGACAGTAATCATATGACGTTCCCCAAAGTGGTCTTAGTGCAATGGAGGGTATAGGGGTTGTGGGAAGAAAGGGGATCCTCCAGCCAAACAGGCGTGTGGCTTGTACTTACATCACGACAAAAGAACGAGGTTCAGGAACATACAGCTCAAATTATTCTCAGTGGATTCTTGACCTGTTAATTTTAAAGACAGCCATGACAAACACATTTGTTCATCCATTCATTCATTCATTCATTCATTCAACAAATATTCCTTGTGTGCCTGCTTTGCACTTTGCAGTGACAAAAGAGATGTATTACAAATATGGTTGGGAGCAGGGGAGCAGACAATAAACTTATTGTGAAATGTTTGGTGGTAATGAGAGCAATGAAGAAAAATAAAGCAGTGTATGGAGATGGAACACGTGTAGTTATTAGAATTCAGAAACTAGTCCTCGTTCTGGCATTTATAAGCAACATAAATCAAATTGAAAGAGTTCATTTTCCATAGTTGAAGATAGTAATAAAACAAATTGCCTTTATCTATCACAATATGTGTATGAGTAAGAGAACATTTGAATCCACTTTATGCAAAAACTCAGAATAGAAAACAGGTGACTTGGGGGGTGGGGGAAAGAAAGAAGAAAATTATCTGCCTGAGCCGGGCCTTTTGCCTAGAGCCTAAACCCACCAGCCACTCCTCAGAAGGAAGGTTGGGCAATCTACTTCCTAGTGATACTGCCTCGGCAACCCAAGGAGGGGTCGCTATGAGTCGGGTCTGACTCCATGGCCCATAACAACAACAACACCTAGCTTTTTACTCCTAAAGTTAGGCTTTTTGCCGAAAGCTGGTAGATAAAGTTAGAGGCACACATGAGACTAAGTCCAGTTCTGGGTGTTGTCAAAGTATTCAGAAAAAGATATTGGGAAACAAGGTAAATGGAAGGCAAAGAAGAGAAAGGGAAACAGCTTTCTCTGAAGCCTCTAAAATCAATCACTGACTCTAGAATTCTATTCTTTGGCTGCTATAGAACTTTACTTAATCAGCTTTAGTGATCGTGATTTCCAAAGTGTTCCAAAAAGTTTCCAGCATTTTCTGGGCCTTTTACAGTATTTCAAAATGGATCTGGTGTGAAGCCCTGCTGTTTATGCAGCAGTAACTAAAAACACTCTGACGTTATAGAACTGAAATTATTTTTAGAATGCTGAAAATTCCCCTGGTGCAACGGAGATAGCCAAGATCATAATATTTTGAAAAGGAAGTGTTTGGGAGGGTCGTGTGTAAGAGAAACACACACACACACACACACACATTCACACTCAGAGACAGAGAGGATCCAGAAAGAATTCATCAGGAACCAAGAGGACACAGATTCTTCTTCTTCTTCTTTTTTTTTTCCCCAGTGTGTAGCTACACAAAGAGGCTTTACAATTCCTGGCATGAATCGACTAATGTCAATAGAGTCTTTATTAAGATTTTTTGTGTGGGCCTGCTGATGAAAGATACAGAAATGATTAATAAATCCAGATTCAATGATAAAAGCTTTCTAGATGAGATGGAAAAAGAAAAGGTAATCTTATTCAAACTGGCAAGCATTGTTATTCAAAGGAATCAAGCCTTTTAAAATAACTTGGTGGCTTTTTTTTTCACACTTCATTTGAACTCTTGTTTTCATAGTAAGCTGAAGCTTTTATCATTGTGGTACTACAGAAATAATTTTATTTTCTTTAAAGTGCCCTGTAGTCCTGGCAGAGTATTAGCTTTCATGAAGAAATCAAGTTAGAACGTCTTTGTCAGTTTGAAAAGTAAAACTTTTGCTTCATTTGGGAAAAAATAACCCTTTGCTAAAAAACTGTTTCCGTTCATAATAGATGGCTTTCGATTGTGGTTTTAGCATAGCTGAAATGCTAAATTTCAATTGGAAATGTTCCAATTTCCATTGGAAATGGTGGAGTAGTGAGTGAATGAGACAGGGCATGTATGAATATGTATCTTAAACATGTGCATAGGTAAGAACGTATTCTCTATTCTAGAATATAGAAAATAGAGACGATTCCAGTAAAGTGCATCACCCAGTTCTTGTCCCTTGCCTCCTGAGGTGAGCTGATTGTGAAGTTAATGAAGCTTATGGCCCTGATGCATACCTGGGCTCTTTCACAAAGGCAGTGTGTTAGCATGATTGTATGTTTCTATAAGAACTGCAAAAGCAATATATCTCACTCACACACAATGAGTAAAGACTACCTACCATCTCTTTCCACTATGTCTTCCATTCCATGTATTGGCTGGCATCGGACATGGCCATGAGCATTTTTGAAATCTGACCAAGGTAAGGTTGAGTTAGAAAAAGTTTGGATTTAGCATTTAAGTTATTACTAGCTGTCTTAGCCTCCTAGGGTTGCCATAAGAAAATACCACAAAGTAGGTGGCTCTAAGGAACAGAAATGTACTTTTTCACAGTTCTGAAGACCAGAAGTCCAAATCCAGGTATTGGCCATGTTGATTCCTTCTGGGGGCTCTGAGAGAGGAACTGTGTTATGCTTCTCTTCTAGCTTCTGGTTTCTGCTGGCAATCCTTGGCCTCCCTGGGACATGTGGTCCTTCTCATGTGTGACTTTGTTTCTTTGTCTCATCCTTCTCTTTTTTAAGACACCACTCAGAAAGGGTTAGGACTCACCCATAACTTCATTAATTTACCTGATAACATCTGCAAAGAAAAACACTATTTCCCCAAACAAGGTCACATTCACCAGTGCAGGGGTGAGGACTTGACTTTTGCGGACACAATTCAATGCACAAGAGCAGCTGTCCTGGTATAAGAATGGCCTTCAGGAATACTTCTACTGTCTCTTTGGATGAGTCACCTGGAATATGGCATAAAGGTACAAGACCAGAGCCATCAATATTAATGTGTGCCATCATGTCTAGCAACACCAGAAGTGTGGAATCATAGTGGAAAAACAAGGTTTGAAATAGAGCCAGAAGCTAGTCTGTGGGAAAATCCTCCAATCATGAGTTATGTAGAGTTGTAAACAGGATTTAGTTTTCAGTGACCTCAAGTCAAAATGGAAGTTCTCTTCTGTCAAAAAGATACTATGATAACTCAATGTATACGATTATAAACTCATGTGGTGAAAGGATTTTAAATATGTATACTTCTGCTTGAAATCAATAGAAATTATTCTGACATGGAGCAATGAGTTGCACTTAAAATATTTTTTACACATCTTTTTGATCTTAACAAAATCAATAATACATGAACAGAAAGAAATACATTTTGATTAGAAGTAACACATAGGCTCTGAATTGTTTGCTATTTAAGAAAAGAAGTGAATCATATGAAGTCTTTGGAAGAAAATTAAATTTCTTGCCAATTTGACAAGAAATACAATATTGACAATGGTTAGCATAAAAATCATAATATACCACTAAACAAAGACATCAATGACAAATTGTTTTAATGAGTGTGATCAGTTCAAAGAGTGTTTAAGATTAGTCACTGTGTAAGGAAACTTGAAATGCCTTGAAATCTGACAGTTTATACATGAAAGAAACTCCATAGGTTTTCTGAATTTGACAACAAACTCTGAAAATTTACACGGCATTGCCTAAAATGCATTCTGAGGGGAAAATCACTTACTCTTACACTCCCCCCCCCCACACACACACACATGCCAACATCAGCACCACAACTGCCCCACATTTTTGGTGGCAGATTTTGCCACCCACTTCAGACATTAAGCCTCTGGAATATCACCTGAGCCCAAGGAAGCTCTGGATCATTGAGTTTTCAGAACAGGACAGGAGAAAACCCAAGATGCCATCGCTGCTCTGGGGAGACTACTGTGAACCCAGTTGGATTTGGCCCAGAAGATCTCTAGGGAAGGCTTCTTGTTTTCAGTCGTGAGACCTCAGGAGTCAGGAGATGTTTCTGGAGTGTCTGGGGGAGTTAAGTTTGTTCAGCTCCCAAGGGCACCCTGAAGGATATAGAATCCTCAGTAGGTTCTCTGACAAACTTCCCTCCCAGCATCTTCTGAGCTTTTGAAGACAGCCCAAGTGGCATGACTCCTTTGAATGATTTCAGGCTCCAGCTCTGAAACCATCTCAGACACTGTAGAGTGGGTAGCTGTTGAGTCCCTGGGGAACATCAGAGGTAAGGAACCTTCTACAGCTTCTCAGAGGGCCAGTTTAGCAGCTGTTTTGCAACAGGCTGGCACAGATCCCAGGTAATCCAAGGGCTGGCTTCTAAGATTTTCTTGTATATGAAATGCAGCTCTAGACAGTGAAATAGTTCCATTAATATTTGTGATTTCACAAATGAGCCATGTAGCACCACCCAATAGCCAGGAGCGACCCTAGATAGTGGAGGTGGTAAGAAGGGCAGAAAACCCTTCAGCTCAGTGGCACTGGTTACTGAGCAAAGTTGAAAGCACACACACACACACACACACACACGCACACACACACTACCAAATGCTGTTGACCACACTTTGAAGGGACATGTGATTCAGATCTTAGCTGTCTTTCCTCATCCACATAGCTTAGCACAGTGTCAACCCTAAGTCAACCTTGATGCAAAATTCACCTCCTTTACTAATTTCCCCAAGAAATCCAATCAACCATGGGTAAGTTACAGTTCACTGAAGATTGAGGGTAACAAAGAGGCATCATATCTACCAGACACTTTGAAGTTTCTTTGAAAATACATTGGAAGTGTGTTTTCTTTCAAAAATCTTCTTCTAGCCCCAATCACCACATCTCCTCATTCTTCCAACTCCAGCCCCAGGCAGCCTCAGCCCCTTTGCTCCTCCTCCTCCCTTCTTTAATATGAAATCCCAGTACTAACTCAATACTCAGACCTGGGAGCTCCCTTCTCTCCAGTGGGCTTGACAAAGATTCTTTTCAAGTTTTCAACTAAGGCAGGCTCTTCCCTCCATAGGAATTTCAGTACCAACTGCTAAAACAATAACAATTTTTTCATATGGTTGCCTATATACAATAGGAAAGAATATTACCATTGTACCACGGTGATAATGATTGGTGGTTGTCCTGTCTGGCAACATTACTCATTGAAGCTCTATGAATGGGGTTTTCACTTTCATAAATCAATTTAAAAAGTAACTTTAGAATTTTTTTCCATACTGGTCCATTAAAAGAAATTTGGGAAATTCATAAAAGTTGGAAGAAAAGAAAAATGAATCAGCATCATCCAACCATTCTCATTACATACCATTCACATTTTGTGAATCTTCCTCCAGATTTATTTTATATCCACTGAACTAAGGTTAAGGAGCTCTGGTGGTGTAGTGGTTAAGGCATTTGATTACTAACCAAAAAGTCTGTGGTTCAAACCTCCCAGTCACTCCACAGAATAAAGATGAGGCAGTTTGCTTCCTTAAAGATTTATAGCCTTGGAAACCCTATAGGGGTCGCTATGAGTCAGAATCAATTCTCTGACAGTGAGTTTGGTTTTAGTTTTGGAACTAAGGTTTTCATTTCTTTGTTTTTCAAACATAATTGTAACCACATTGTGGATACATGTATGTATGGTATTTCTAAAATGCAGATCCTAAATGTTTTCCATGTTACATAGATCTCACACCTACAATTTAAATGTTTGCATGTTAGATCCTGTTGTAAAATGAATTCTGTCCCCCCAAAATATGTGTTATAAATCCAAACCTCTATGCTTCTGGTTAAGGAGCTCTGGCAATGTAGTGCCTAAGGTGACTGCTAACCAGAAGGCTTGTGGTTCAAACCCACCAGCTACTCCTTAGAAGGAAGATTGAGCGATCTACCTCCATAGAGATAATGCCTCAGAATATCAAGGAGGGGTTGCTATGAATCGAATTGACCCAACCCAGTGAGTTTTTTTTTTTGTTTGTTTGTTTGTTTAATGCCTTTGGTTATAATCTCATTCGGGAATAGGTTTTCTTTATTATGCTAATATGACAAGATTAGTGTAAGGTGTGTAGAATAGTGCCTAAGGCACTTGACTGCTAACCAGAAAGTTGGTGGTTCAAACCCACCAGCCACTCCTAGGAAGGAAGGTTGGGCAATCTACTTACATAATATTGTTGTTGTTGTTACGTGACCTCCAGTTGGCCCCAACTCATAACAACCCCTCCTTGGGTTTTCGAGGTGGTATCACTACGCAAGTAGATTGCCCAACCTTCCTTCTGAGGAGTGGCTGGTGGGTTTGAATCACCAGCCTTCTGGTTAGTAGTCAAGTGCCTTAAGCACTATGCTACCAGAGTTCCTTCCATAGTGATACTGCCTCAGAAACCCAAGGAGGGGTCGCTATGAGTTGGGTCGACTCAATGGCACATAACAACAACAACAAGGGAGTTCTGGTGGTGTAGTGGTTAAGGCATTTAACTGCTAACTAAAAGTTCTGTGGTTCCCAGACAAGGATGCCCTCTGTCACCACTTCTATTTAATATTGTATTGGAAGTCCTAGCCATGGAAATAAGGCAAGAAAGAGAACTAAAAAGCATCCACATTGGCAGAGAAGTAAATCTATCTCTATTTGCAGATAACATGATCCTATACATAGAAAACCCAAGAGACTCAGCAAAAAAATTACTGGAACTAATAGAAAGGTTCAGCAAAGTGGCAGGATACAAGGTCAACATACAAAAATCAGTTGGATTCCTCTACATCAACCAAGAGGCTTCTGATAAGGAAAACAATACCATTTACAATAGTTACCAAAGAGATAAAATGTTTAGGAATAAATCTTACCAGAGACACAAAAGACCTGTACAAAGAAAACTACAAAACAGTACTACAAGAAACTACAAGGGATCTACATAAACGGAAGAACTTGCCTTGTTTATGGATAAACCAAAACAAAACTCACTGCCATCGAGTCGATCCTGACTCATAGTGACCCACTTTTGGGTTTCTTAGGTGATAAATCTTTAAGGAAGTAGATCGCTCGTTCAGTCTTCCTTCCACGGAGTGGCTGTTGGATCTGAACCGCCCGCCTTCCAGTTAGCAGTCAAATGCCTTAGGTGCTATGCCACCAGAGCTCCTTGTTCATGGACAGGAAGACTAAATATTGTGAAAATGTCAATATTACCCAAAGCAATCTACACATTCAATGCAATCCCAATCCAGATACCATCAACATTTTTTAAGGACATGGAAAAACCAATTATTATTATTAATGTCATATGAAAAGGAAAGAGACCTTGGATAAGCAAAGCACTGCTGAAGAAGAAAAACAAAGTAGGAGGTCTCACACTCCTGGATCTCAAAACCTACTAGACAGCCACAGTAGTTACAACAGTGTGGTACAATGATAGACAGATAGAACAATGGAACATAATCGAAAACCCAGAAATAGATCTATCTATATCCATGGACAGGAGCTCTGGTAGCATAGTGGCTAAAGCACTTGACTGTTAACCAGAAGGCTGGCGGTTCAAACCCACCAGCCACTCCTCGGAAGGAAGGTTGGGCAATCCTACTTCCATAGTGATACTGCCTCGGAAACCCAAGGAGGGGTCGCTATGAGTCGGGGCCGACTCGACGGCACATAACAACAACAACAACAACATCCATGGACAGCTGATCTTTGACAAAGGACCAAAACCAACTAAATGGTTGAGACACAGCCTCTTTAACAAATCCTGCTGGCAAAATTGGATGTCCACTTGCAGAAAAATGAATCAAGACCCATACCTCACCCCATACACAAAAACTAACTCAAGTTGGATCAAAGATGTAAATGGAAAACCCCAAACTATAAAGCTCATCAAAGATAAAATAGGGGCATATCTAGGGGCCCTAGTCTATGGCATAAATACACCATCAAGCATAATCCAAAATGCACAGGCATTGGAAGAGAAGCTAGATGCCTAAGACCTTTTAAAACTTAAATTCTTATGTGCATCAAAAGACTTCTCCAAAAAGGTAAAAAGAGAACCTGCAGATTGGGAGAAAATACTTGGCTATGACCTCCAAAAGTTATAGAAAATGTCAAAACCTCAACACCGAAAAGACAAACAACCCAATTCAAAAATGGGCAAGGGACATGAACAGACACCTCACTAAAGAAGATATACTGGCAGCCAACAAACACATGAGGAAATGCTCATGACCATTAGCCATTTGCAGTGTAGTAAATTACTTAGTATGGCTTTTCTACTCATAAGTCATTGTAAACTCAGTGGTGGAATGAGCAACTGAGGAGCTCCTGGTTGCAAATGTTATCCACCTGGGTTATTTCTGTTGGGAGTGGCACAATGCAATGTTATGGGAGGCTCACTCTCAGGTGCTTAGAATTCTGTTGTTATGAT
>NW_006921891.1:331541-348884 GCF_000298275.1 Orycteropus afer afer
AGTTGGATCCAACTCATAGCAACCCCTCCTTGGGTTTCCGAGGAGGTATCACTGTGAAAGTAAATTGCCCAATTCTCCATCTGAGAAGTGGCTGGTGGGTTTGAACCCCCAGCCTTCTGGTTAGCAGTCAAATGCCTTAGGCACTATGTTACCAGAGAGATGCAAATCAAAAAAACAATGAGATAATCTCACCCCAGCAATAATAGCAGAGTTCAACAAGACAGAAAATAACAAATGCTGGTGAGGTTGGGGATAGGTTGGAACTCTCATACACTGCTGGTGTGACTACAAAATGGTACAACCATTATGGAAAATGATATGGCATTTCCTTAAAAAACTGAAAATAGAAATATCATTTGACCCAGCAATCATTCCATTACTAGGAATATATCCTAAAGAGGTGAGAGACAGGACACGAACAGATAAATGCACACCTATGTTCATTGCAGCACAATTCACTATAGCAAATAGATGGAAACAACCTAAATAGCCATCAACAGATGAATGGATAACCAAACTATGGTACATCCACACAATGGAATATTACACAATGTTTAGACCAAGGATAGATTTGTCTGAATATAATCTTCCATATACACTTCTCCTAACACAATTAGCCACATACACTACAGAAGCAATCGAAGACACAGTTGGAGTAACTTCTCAGAGACAGCCAAACACCTGGAGAGAGAATCACTGGGCCTGTGGACTCGGGACTCTAGTCTCAGGGGACATCATGTTCAATTGGCACAACATAGTACATAAAAATCTTGTTTTACAACCTACTTTGGTGAGTAGCATCTGAATCAACTTGATGGCAATGAGTTTGGTCTTAAAAGCTTTCAAGCAGGCATCTAAGATGCAACTATTGGTTTCCTCTCACCTGAAGCCAAGAAGAGTAAACAAAATCAAAGTTATCTGGAGACAATTAGTCCAAGGATAAGATGGACCTCAAGACCAGAAGAACTAGTTGGTGCCCAGCTACCAAAGCCAACCACTTGGAAAGAGATCAAAACTGGAGATCCTGGATAGAGTGGGAGGAAAAATGTGGACCAAAATTCAAAAACACAAAACTGACCAGAATTACTGGTCAGATAGAGATTGGTGGAACCCCCGAGACTATGGCCCTGGGTTACCCTTTGGGCCTAGAAGTGGACTTACTCCCATGGACAGGCTCTCAGCCCAACAGTAGAAAGACCTACATGCAGAACACCTACCCCAGGGTGATGCACCCACCTACCCCAGGGAGATGCACTCACCTACTCTAGGGAGATGCACCCCTTAGAGCAATCAGCCATGAGACACCAGAGGAGCAGCATTCACATAGAAGGAAAGCTGGACAGACAGGAGTGCATAGTTAAGAAGGGCACAGGGAGGGGTAGTCGTAGGAGGGGAGGCGAGGAGAGTTTGTTATGGTTATGGATGATAATCAGAGCATGAAATCAAATGTGCATGAACTGTTGAATGCAAAACAAATTTACTTTGTAAATTTGCACCCAAAGCACACAAAAAAGTCAGTGGTTCAAACCCATCAGCTGCTCCGAGGAGGAAAGATGAAGTGGTCTGCTTACATAAGGATTTACAGCCTTGGAAACCCCATAAGGTTGCTATGATTGAAATCAACTTGATGGCAATGAGTTTGGTTTGGTTTTTTGCAGTGTAAGGTGTGTCTTGAGTCAGTCTATTTTGAGATATAAAAAGAGAATAAGTGCAAGCTAGCAAGTGAAGATGGGAGGAGCAAGATGCCAAGCCACATGAAGATAGCCCAGGAGCTTAAGCTCAGAAGACAGAGACCTTCCCCCAGAGCCAGTGGAGAGAGAAAGCCCACATTTAGGGTGAGACAGTGAATTAAGACTTCCAGCCTCCTAAATGGCGAGAAAATAAATTTCTGCTTGTTAAAGCCATCAACTTGTGGTACTTCTGTTGTAGTAGAACTAGATAAGTAAGATAGATCCTCAAGTAATTTTGGTGAGAATTGGGTTGAGAAAGTCCATGTTGACTTATTATATTAGCTTCTAGTTTGTTGCTGGAACAAATCACCACAAATTTGTTATTGTTAGGTGCCATCAGGTTGGTTCCAACTCATAGTGACACTGTGCACAACAGAACGAAACAATGTCCAGGCCTGTGCCATCCTCATGACCCTTGCTATATCTGAGCCCACCGTTGTAGCCCTGTGTCAGTCCATCTTGTTGAAGGCCTTTCCCTTTTTCGCTGACCTTCTCCTTTACCAAGCAAGATGTCCTCCTCCAGGGATGGTCTTTATGACAACATGACCAAAGTTCACGTGACAAGGTCTGACCATTCTGTCTTCTAAGGAGCATTCTGGCTGTACTTCTTCCAAGACATATTTGTTTGTTCTTCTGTCAGTCCATTATATTTTCAATATTCTTTGCCAGCACTAGAATTCAAATGCATCAATTCTTCTTCACAAATTCAATTCACCACAAATTTAAAAGCTTAAAACAACACAAATTTATGATCTCACTGTTCTGAAGGTCATAAATCCAACGTGAGTCTCCCAGGGCTAAACGCAAGGTGTCAAAAGGGCCTCATTCCTTCCTGGAGACCTTAGGGGAGAATCTGTTTCTTTGCTTCTTCCAGCTTCTTGTGGCTACCTGCATTCCTTGGCTCATGTCTCCTTCCTCCATCTTCAAAGCCAGCAACATTACATCTCACTGTGCCTTTCTTCTACAGTCACATCTTTCTCTTCCACGTTCCAGAACCCTTGTGATTACGGTGGGCCTGCCCAGATAGTTCAGGATAATCTCTGTAATAGGTTTAATTCAGTCCCCCAGAAAGAGAGTTCAAGTCCTAACCCCTGGTACCGTGAATGTGACTTTCTTTGAAAAAGCGTCTTTCTAGATGTAATTAAGATGAGACCACACTAGATTCAGTGAACCCTAAATCCAAAAACTGATGTCTTATGAAGAGAGGACACACAATGAAGGAAAAAAGCCATATGAAAATGAAAGCAAAGATTCGAGTGATGTAGCTACAAGCCAAGGATGGCTAGCCACCACCAGAAGCTAGGAAATGGCAAGGAAGGATTCTTCTTGAGAGCCTTCAGAGGGAACATACACCTGAAGACATCTTGATTTCATACTTCTAGTCTCATGATCTGTGAGAGAATAAATTCCTTTTGTTATTTAAGCCACCAAATTTGTGGTAATTCATTATGGCAGTTCTAGGAAATGTATAATTCTCCCTATTTACAGATCAGTTGATTCATAATCTCAATCTCATGTGCTACTTTAATTCCACTTTCCTATGTAAGGTAAAGTATTCATAGGTTCTGGAGATAAGGATGTAGTTGTCTTTGAGGGGCATTATTTTTCCTACCAAATGTATCCATCTTTTATTATTGAGATTTTAAGTTCCTTCTCACTTTTTACTATGATATGTTGTTGTTGTTATAAGGTGCCATTGAGTCGGCTCTGATTCATAGCAACAGCAATAAAATACTGCCTGGTCCTGCACTATCCTCACAATCCTTGCTATACTTGAGCTCATCATTGCAGACACTATGTCAGTTCATCTTGTTGAGGGCCTTCCCCTTTTTCGCTGACCCTCCAAGTTACCAAGCATGATATCCTTCTCCAGGAAATGGTCCCTTCTGACAACATGACCAAAGTAGGTGTGATGAAGTCTGGCCATTCTCGCTTCCAAGGAGCATTCCGGCTGCACTTCTTCCAGGACAGATTTGTTTGTTCTTCAGGTAGTCCATGTGCTTCCAGTATTCTTCTCCAACACCACAATTCAGAAGCATCAACTCTTCCTCTGTCTTCCTTATTCATTGTGCAGCTTTCACATGCATATGTTGTTGTTGTTATGTGCTGTTGAGTCGGCCCCGACTCATAGCGACCCCTCCTTGGGTTTCCGAGGCAGTATCACTACGGAAGTAGGATTGCCCAACCTTCCTTCCGAGGAGTGGCTGGTGGGTTTGAACCACCAGCCTTCTGGTTAGCAGTCAAGTGCTTTAGCCACTATGCTACCAGAGCATATGAGGCAGCTGAAAATACCATGGCTTGGGTTAGATGAATCTTAGTCTTCAAAGTGACATCTTTGCTCTTCAACACTTTAAAGAGGTCTTTTGCAGCAGAGTTGCCCAGTGCAATATGACATCTGATTTGACTGCTGCTTCCATGGATATGGATTGTGGATCCAAGCAATATGAAATCTTTGACAACTTCAATCTTTTCTCCATTTATCATGATGCTGCTTATTGGTCCAATAGCAAGGATTTTGTTTTTTTATGTTAAGGTGTAATCCATACTTTAGACTGTGGTCTTTAATCTTCATTGGTAAGTGCCTTAAGTAATCTTCACTTTCAACAAGCAAGATTGTGTCATCTGCATATCACAGGTTGATAATGAGTCTTTCTCCTATCCTGATGCCACATTCTTCTTCACATAGTCCAACTTCTCAGATTATTTGCTCAGCATATAGATTGAATAAGTATGGCAAAAGGATACAACCCTGATGCAAACCCTTCCTGATCTTAAACTATTCAGTATCCCCTTGTTCTGTTCAAGCGACAACCTCCTGTTCTATGTACAAGTTCCTCATGAGCACAGTTCAGTGTTCTGGAATTCCCATCCTTCTCAATGTTATCCATAATTTGTTATGATCCACAGAGTTGAATGCTTTTGCATAGTCAATAAAACACAAGTAAACACCTTTCTGGTATTCTCTACTTTCAGCCAAGATGCATGTGACATCAGCAATGATTCCCCTCATTCCACGTCCTCTTCTGAATCCAGCTTGCATTTCTGAAAGTTCCCTGTCAATATACTACTGCAACTGTTTTTGAATTATCTTCAACAAAATTTTACTTGTGTGTGCTATTTATGATGTTGTTTGATAATTTCCACAATGGTGTAGTGACTAAGGCATTTGACTGCTGACCAAAAGGCTGGCAGTTCAAACCCACCAGCCACTCCTTGGAAGGAAGGTTGGGCAATCTACTCCCATAGTGATACTGCCTCGGAAAGCCAAGGAGGGGTCACTATGACTCAGATCCAACTCAACAGCAGTGAGCTGTATTTTTGTGTGTGTGGGGTCACTTTTCTTTGGATTGGGTACAAATATGGATCTCTTCCAATCAGTTGGCTAGTTAGCTGTCTTCCAAGTTACTTGGCATAGATGAGTAAGTGCCTCCAGTGTGGCATCTGTTTGTTGAAATGTCTCAATGGGTATTCCATCATTTTCTGGAGCCTTGTTTTTCACCAATTTCTTCAGTGCAGCTTGGACTTCTTCCTTCAGTACCGTTGGTTCTTGATTGTAATATAAGATTGTAATAAATGTCATTGTTCATTTTACTTTTTTCTTATTAGGTAAACCAATCTTTTTAGATCTGCAAATCTTTTCTCTTAAAGAGGGAAAACGTAGTGTAGAGATGTTCCGAGCAGGTTTACTAGAAGCTGCTGACTGAATTGGTGTGGTTTAGCAAAAATAATACTGGGATTTCTGTCCATATGCCACAGCATTAGTAGCTGAGCAATTTTGAGCAAATCACATAATACCTCTGAAAAGTTTCCTTATCTGCAAAATGGGAAAATTACACTTTTCCAGGCCTTATCATAAGGTCACATGAGATCATGTAAACCATGAATCCTCTATATTATTAGTGGCCATGGTATTGATTACCATGATAATAATAAGTAATATAATAACAGAAAGTCAATCCGATGGCATTATTATTGTTTCTAAAAATTTCTACTACTAATACCCCTGTTGTTGTTGTTGTTATGTGCTGTAGAGTCGGACCCAACTCATAGTGACCCCTCCTTGGGTTTCCGAGGTGGTATCACTACAGAAGTAGATTGCCCAATCTTCCTTCCGAGGAGTGGCTGGTGGATTTGAACCTCCAGCCTTCTGGTTAGCAGTCAAGTGCCTTAGGCACTACGCTAGCAGAGCTCCTAATAATACCCCTGGTATCTTTAAATTATTTATCTTGTCTAGATGGAGAAGGAAAAATCAGAAGTGAAATTTTGGTGAGAATCAGCAAGAACACTGCTTTTTGAAATATTAGTTATTATTTCAAACCAGGCTTTACCTCCTCCCTCCTCCTTGCAGCCACCATGGCCGCCATGCAGCTCTGTCATTACACAAGCAGGTTTTCCCGCTGTGGCCTTCACACTTACTAGTATTTCATCTTCTTGGGATGCTCTCCCCCAGATATCTTCTCGGTGCCCCTGTCTCCTCCTTCAGTTCTTTACTCACGCATCTTCACAAACATCGCCTTCCCAGATGAACCTCTATAAAACTGCACCACCATCATCACCACTCACTTTGTTTTTCTTTTTCTCCCCAATATCATCACTAGAATGTAAGTTTCATGAGGGCAGGGGTTTGTGTCTGCTTTATTTGCTGCTGTGTGCCCAATGCCTAGAACGGTTATCTGCTATATATTATACACTCAAGATTTTGTTAAGTGATTGAACTGATTTTTTTTTATGTTGTCTAAGCATTTTGAGTCATTTAAAAGAATTTACCAAAGGACTATTTGTAGTAGTATGCTTCTCTATTAAGTCATACTCTTTTGTTCCCCCAGAAGAGACTCTGTTATTTATTTATTTGTTTATTGTACTTTGGGTGAAAGTTTATAGAGCAAATTAGCTTTCCAATCAATAATTTTTACATTTTGTGTTTCGTGACATTAATTGCAATCCCCTCAGTGTAACAGCACTCTTCACACTTCCTCTCTGGGTTCCCTATTCCATTCGCCCATCTTGCCTGCCCCTTCTTGCCTTCTGAGCTTTGCTTTTGAGCAAATGCTGCCCTTTTGCTCTCGTGTAGTTGATTATTCTGAGGACCATGTTCCTCACAGGTGCTATTATTCCCTTCATAAACTCACCGTCATCAAGTTGATTCTGACTCATAACGACCCTCACTGGGTTTCCAAGGTTGTAAATCTTTATGGCAGCAGACCACTCCATCTTTCTTCTGCGGAGCAGCTGGTGGATTCGAACCACTGACGCTTTTGTTAGCAGCTAAATGCCTTAACCTCTAAGCCACCAGAGCTCCTTATTCCCTTCATAGGCCTGCCTATTGTTTTGCTGAAAAAAAAACATCCTTGGGTTTCTGAGGCAGTATCAGTACAGAAGTAGATTGCCCAACCTGCCTTCCAAGGAGTGGCTGGTGGCTTTGAACGGGCAGCCTTCTGGTAAGCAGTCAAATGCCTTAGGCACTATGCCACCAGAGCTCCTCAGACAGAGACTGGTCCAGGGGAAAAAGCAAGCAAACACAAAATAGCATACACATTTATGAAATGGCGTAGCACCTAAGGCATTTGACTGCTAACCAGAAGGCTGGCAGTTCAAACCCAGTCCTTAGAAGGAAGATTGGGCAATCTACTTCTGTAGTGATACTGCCTTGGGAACCCAAGGAGAGGTTGCTATGTGTTGGATCTGACTCCACAGCAGTGAGTTTTGAGTGAGTTATAGTGAAAAAAATATTGTCTAATGACTGTTCTCGTTCTTCTGATTTTAAGAAGTAAGTTATCAACAGAGAGCCACGTTGTACAGTTTCCAGTGGTTGGGTTTGGAGAAAGAGCCAAGAAGGAAGGCAGAAATGAAGGCTTTTGGATAAAAATTAACCCAAGGAGGATGTCTCACTCAGGCCTGTGAAGCTGTACTAATGACCTTTGATTTGGAGCTGTTGTTATCATCAAACACACCTCCATTTAATGTTAAAAAGTGGAAATAAGAGGACCCTGGGATTTAGTCTGTTAGTTTAATGGAAAGCAATTGAGATGGAGAACTAATTAAATTTTGGCACAATCTTCACACATCTGCAGCAAGAAGGACCAGTGTTAGAGAGATGGTAACTATGCTGAGTACATGAACTTTATACATCTTTATGAACTTTGCATGAACTAATTTTAATTGCCCTCAACCCTCAAGCAATATGAACTCACCACCAGCCTGACCCAGTCAGACATGCTGTTATTTTACACTCATATATTTCTAACTCTTGTCTAATTTGACTCCCCCTGCTCGGAAAAATAGAACAGCTGTTATCCCCAGCTTCCTGGCTGTTTTCTCAGCTTCTCCTTTCTTCCTGTCCTTCCACTCCAGGTCCATATTAGTTCTCTTAAAGCAAGTTTGCAAAACATCAAGATAGATAAAGATCTGTGAGCCGTAACTCTTGTATACCCCTAAAGGACAATTTTTTTTCTTTTTGCCTTGGATTCTATGTTCCTAACAGTGAAACTGTGCCAAGAATCTACTTCAAAAGTAAAGCCAAGATATATCCCTGTGCGCCCAGTGGCAGATAAACAGCTTTCAGTTTAATCCTAATGAGAATGAACAAATGGACACTGATCCTTGGCTTAGCATTTCACTAACATAATCCTTTTCCCATGCAGTAATACTCTTCTGTGTTTTATCTGTGAGTGTAAGTGTGTGTGTGTGTGTGTGCAAGTGTGTGTGTGTGGAGATATAGTTATTCTCCTGGGACATGAGGATTTCAGTCCTTGGTGATATTTGGAAAATCTTAGACAATCCCTGTAATGTTCAAGTGACAGGAAGCATATATCATGTTTGGCTTGGGAAAACATATGTGCCTTGGATGATTGCAACTTGCAAAGATTATTTCCTTCAACCAAAATGGTAACACAATTACCAAGAAAATTTAGGGGACAATGATTCTAGGCTCTTTCAACCCAAGCCTACTCCACTCTTGTGTAGTAACTCAGTAATGGCCAAGTCTCAGTTCTGAGGTTAAGATGACAGTGGAAACAAAAGGTTAATATTAGTTCATGCCAGCTCAGGACATCCAATTGGAGCCTGGGTTAATTACTGGTGGGGAGAAACTGGACAGTTACAAGAGAATCCTAAAATCAAATATGAATCCATATGTTGGAAAGTTTATGTGGAATCCAGAATATGGAACTGGGAATCAGGATCACAACTCATCCTTTTAAAGATTCTAGATGTCAGACTCCTTCAGCAGATCCAAACCATTATTGATGGGACTCAGGCTAATCTGTGTGACATCTAGCCAATGTTTCAGTTTCTAGATCGAATTAAAAAGACTTAGCTCTGGATATTTAGAAAATGGATTTGTTTCCTCTCTGAATGATAAAATTAACTTGAGGGGAGGATGACTAAAGTGAAAGATTCAAAGAAATACCAAGAGCTAATCAACAAAAGGGACATTGGGAACTGTGAGCCATGCGATAAATTCCTGGTAATTCCAGCCATTGCATTTTATATTGACAACCAAGGAAAGAACATTTCTTAATTCAGAGCTTACATTTCTGCCTGGCTTCCTGGTACGTGGGCAAAGTTGTGATGATGGGGAAGGATGGTTTTTGGCAGAAAGGATTCCAAGGAAGTAAAAATTGTCCACATGGATTTGGAGAGGAAAGACTGAGTTGGATATCTTCCCAGTCAGTATGGGTCGTGAAGAGACCTAGGGATCAGCATAGTTATGAGGAATAAGATACAAAGAATAACCCATTCACTGCCCTTGAGTTGATCCTGACTCATAGCAACCCCTCTTTGGGTTTCTGAGGTGGTATCACTACAGAAGTAGACTGCCCAACCTTTCTTCCGAGGAGTGGCTGATGGGTTTGAACCGCCAGCCTTCCAGATAGCAGTCAAATGCCTTAGGCACTATGCTACAAAGAATAAGGAATGCAAAATACATGAAGAATTACCCATCTACTCTCTAGTTATTGTGGTGTGTATTGGCCTTTCATTAAAAAGAAGCAAATCTTAGTTACTAGTTTTCTTGGAAGAGGAACTTAGTTTCCATTAAATTCTTTTCTGCTATTCAAAAGTCCCTAGGAAATAAAAGTGATATACATTTTTAGGATTTATATTAAAGAGTTCAGAAAGTCCAGCAAACATAGTTCCTGATCTCATGGCTTCCTGTAACATTCCAGTTTCCCCTTGGATTTACAAGACTATAACTTTTATACACAGAAAAAGTTACATGAGGTATCTTACGATTGGCAATTTTTAAGACACTGCGTTCACTTGGCTTCTTTTACTTCAGAGAACCTTAGAGTGAGTTTATTGTGTGACAGAACACTGCCAAGAGAGACACAACTCTAGGTTATGTTCCCAGATCTGCAAAGGGACAAGCCTACCAGTTGCAGAAATAACTAGAAAAAAAAAGAATCCTTGTTGATCCACCTAGTTGGCCCAATTCTAGAGCTTCAGACTTCTTGTTGGTATGAATAACAAATGTGGCGATTAATTTTGGTGCTTTTGACTGCATTTCCTACAATAGGTCCTTTTTGTACCCAAAGCTCTAAGTCTCAGAGCTGCCCTTCGTCTTCCCCCAATGGTTCGTGCTCACCCAGTTTCATTCCTGACTTGAAGGGCTCTGATACAATAGAAGGTTTGGGTGTTTTTATTTCATATTCTCTCCTCACTCTTAGTCTACGGCGTGGCTGTCACTTGGGAAAACTGGAGGTATTATACTTGAGATCTCTCAAATGGATTTTAAACTGGGACCCCAAACCCATATGAGACTTCAATAAAGTTAATTTAAAAAACAAACTAAAAAAGAGTGAGGCATGGGGAGGCCAGCAGATAAATTGCCAGGGAAAAATGATTTGAAGACAGAATCGTAGATCAGAAGAAACTTATTTAAAAGATAGCCACTAATTACAATGCATAGACCTTGTTTGGATCCTAATAATATTTACAAATGACAGCTAATATATACTTCCAAATATGAGAGGAGAAATGGGTAAGAATCTTGATAAAACAAGATTCCCACCTCCTCCCCCCAAAAAACCAAACATTGCCATTGAATCAGTTCTGACTCACAGCGACCCCATTGGGTTTCCAAGGCTGTAAATCTTTACGGAAGTACCAAATTAGATTGCTTTATCTTCCTCCTACAGAGCAGCTGGTGGGTTTGAACCACTGACCTTTTGGTTAACAGATAAATATCTTACCTCTTATACTGCCAGAGCTCTTTAAAACAAGATTGGTTGTGTTTAAAAATTGTTAAGGTGGGTGGAGAGTACATGGCAGTTTACCCTTTCTATTTTTGTATATGTTTAATGTTTATCATTATAACTTTTTTTTCTAATCTGATAAAAGACATATAACCTGTCTGTCTCCAGGACCCTGAAGCCTGGACGTTCTTTTTTGTATTCTAATGAAGGGGTCTGCAAACTCTTACTCACAGGTCAAATCCGGCCCACCACTTGTTTATGTAAATGAAGTTTTATTGGAACACAGAGCCAAGCTCATTTGTTTACATATTGGCTGGCTGCTTCCCTGTTACAACAGCAGAGTTGAGTAGCTAGACAGAGGCCGTTTGGCCCACCAAGTCTGAAATATTTACTATCTGACCCTTTACTGAAGAAATTTGTCAACCCTTGTTCTAACCCATTGTGGAGGATTCTAGCTTTGTTTATTAGCACACTCCTATTTCACAGTTCATGCTTCAGCTATACCTGAGTATTTTGATTTTGCCAAAGAACCACATTCTCTTTTTCCTCCAGTCATTCATACACGCTGTTCTCTCCTAGAAATTACAGCACGCACACATATGCACACGCATGCATGCACTTTAACTGGTTGACGCCTACTCAGATTTCAGTTGGCCATTCCTCCAAGAAGTCTGTCTTAATATCCAAGGCCTCATTCCAGACCAAATGTGTTCCCAGAAGGCCTTGCCATCACAGGACTTCAGCTATTTCCTCTGCCCTTTTGGCTGTCTTCTCCTCTGAGCTTCTAAGCATGCATATGTATAACTTTGATATTGTCCTACAACTTTTGTATGCTTTGTTAGGCTTTTTCATGCTTCGTTCCCCCTTTGTGTTTCAGTTTGAATACATTATACTCATCTATTTTGAGTTCACTGATTCTTTCTTTGACTGTGGAGAGTCTACTAATGATCTCAGCAGAGGAATGGTTACTGTGTTTTTTCATTTCCAGCACTTGCCTTTGATCCTTTCTACGGTTTCCATCTCTCTGCTGAAAGTACCCATCTTATCTTGTATGTTGTCCATCATAGCCTTTACTATATTAATCCTAGTTATTTTAAATTCCTTGCCAGGTAGTTTCAACATCGGTGTCATGTCTGAATCTGGTTCTGTTGATTGCTTTTTCATTTGGGGTTGTGTTATTTTTTCTTGTCTTTTTGTATGTGTCATGATTCTTTGTTAAAAGCTGGTCTGTAGGACAATAGAGACGAAATAAGGAGAATCGCTTTTATGTGTGGATATGGGCATGCTTCTTATACTAGTGTTGTGTGTATGTTAATCTAGTCAGGATTTGGACTGGGTTTGAGGTTTGGTGTTGCTATGGTTACCATAAATGCAGCACAGCCTTCAGATTACGCTAGTGCAGGGTTTCTCTGTACTATTGACATTTACAGTCAGATAATTTTTTGTTGGGGGGGGCTTGCCTGTGTATTGTAGGCTATGTAGCAGTACCCACTAGATTCCAACATCCCTCTAGTTGTGACACCCAAAAAATATCTCCAGATATTGCCCAATGTCCTCTGGGGGGGTGGCAAAAATCCCTCCTGCCCCTTGAGAACCACTGCTCTGGCAGTGAATTGAGGGTGGAAGCTGGTTTGTCAAAAGAATTTTGCACCGTTGGCTCTTAGGTCATTCCTGTGCACTGTGCTCAGCGTGTCTCTTGCAGCTCTCCCAGCAGTATTCCAGAGTTACTTTTACTGGAAGCTTATTAGCTCCATGGTGGTGGGGGCTCTGCTATTCTGATTAAGCCTAGGTCAGTTTCTATGTCCCCGGGGCTGGAAGTATGGCCTTCACAGGGCTCCACCCCTCCTCCTGATGCTATTCTAGGCCCAGGATCTAAGGCTGGCAGTTCAAACCCACCAGCCACTCCTTGGAAGGAAAGTTGGGCAATCTACTTCCGTAGTGCTACCACCTTGGAACCCCAAGGAGGGGTCGCTACGAGTCAGATCCGCCTCGACAGCAGTGCATTGCATTTTGCAGTGGTACAGAGTTGTTTTGCTGTTTCTAGCCTCTGTCTGCAGTGGTTGTTCACCAGTATCCTCACAGCAATGTGTTTTTGTAGCAGCTGCCTCCACCAATTGAGCCTTTTGTTCCTTATGGGGGAGAAGAGAAAATGGCCCAGAAGGAGTTTGAACCCCTCACCAGCCATTTCCCTCCCAAGGCCAGCACCTTGAAGGGACATTTCCAGGATTCTCCTTATTTTCCCTGTGGGCTTTAGGTGGGGTATTTGGAGAAAGAGCCCAAAAGAGTGTTAACCAGTTGCTGTTGAGTTGACCTTGACTCATGGTGGCCCTTTGTGTGTCAGAGTAGACCTGTGCACCATAAGGTTTTCAATGGACAATTTTTCAGAAGGAGATCCCCAGGCCTTTCTTCCAAGGCACCTCTGGATGACTTAAGCCTCCAACCTTTCAGTTAGCGCCACCCAAGGGCTCCCTGAAAGGGTGTGGTCTCCTCTACATCTGCAATCTTGGGACTCTGTACTCTTTGTCCAGTCTGCACTTATCCTTCACCAGTTCCTCAACTATTCTATCAAATTCTTCTTGCCCATCCTCTACAGCATTCGTCCCAGGTAATTACTGCACATGTCTGACTCTTCTTCAATTTGAGGTTAGTTGGTTGCTCTGTGACCTCAGCTGTCTGATGGGTTCAGAAGAAGTCATGAACTTGCAGTTTGTTTCAGTTTTTGACTGTTATAATAGTGGGAGCAATTCTCTTTCCAGCATTCTGGTTCTCTAAGCAAAAGCTAGAGGCCCCTCTATAGGATCTAACAAAATGTAATTCTTTGCTCTTGGAGGTCCATCTCTAAACTGCCGTGTAGGGAAGGAAAGAGCTGGCTCCACTTCTGTATCCTCAGGTTGAGCGTAGGACTAGGCACTTAGTAAACCCCCAAAAAACCAAACTCACTGCTGTTGAGTCGGCTCCGACTCATAGCGACCCCTCCTTGAGAAGTAGATTGCCCACCTTCCTTCCAGGGAGTGGCTGGTGGGTTTGAACCACCAGCCTTCTGGTTAGCAGTAAAATGCCTTAGGCACTACGCCACCTGAGCTCCCTCCCATTAAAGTGGGTACTAGGGAATATGTGTGGTGCTTCATAATGTATTTTTACCTGGAATATCCTGTCTTAGAGCAGTGGTTCTCCAAGCCAAACCCACAGCCCAGCAGCATCAGTATCCCCTGGAAACTTGCTCAGAAATGCAAATTCTTAGGCTTCACTCCAAACCTACTGAATCAAGAACTTGAGTGAGGCCCAGCAATATGTGTTTTAACAAGCCCTCCAGGTGATTCTATTTGAGAACCATGACTTAGATAAAGGCGAGCTCTCCAACTCCTTCTTTTTGCCCATTTCAGACAATTGCTGTGGCTTTTACTGAGCACTAATGAAGCTATTCAGAAGGAAGATTGGGCACTCTACTTCCGTAGTGATACTGCCTCGGAAACCCAAGGAGGGGTCGCTATGAGTCGGGTCCAACCCAAAGGCACATAACAACAACAACAACAACAATGAAGCTATGTAAGGTAGCTCTGGTGGTGCAGTGATGAAGGCATTTGGCTGCTAACCGAAAGGTTATCAGTTCAAACCCACTAGCCACTCCCCAGGAGAAAGATGAGGCAGTCTGCTTCTGGAAAGACTGACAGTGTTGAAAACACCAAGGGGCAGTTCTACTCTGTCCTGTTAGGTCAGTATGAGTTGGGATGCGACTCAACGGCAAGTGAGTTATTTTGAGGGTTTAATGAAGTCATGTGGGCAGAACCTGTCCCACGTGAGAGTTAAGGCTGTTGCCCCAAGTTCTCATCCCTGGACACACCTTAGAGTTTCTCACCTGTTTTATACCTGTCTGTTTTCTGCCTGAGCTAATGACCTCAATTTTACCTCCTACCACTTTAAGTAGAAAATCAGTGTCAATCAGTAAGCTGCATACACACACACAAAAAGGACGGATTTTAAAAATCTAATCTTGTGATTTTCAACCTTGATTGCATATTGTAATCACTTAGGAAGCTCTCAAAAACAAAACCCATCAGAAAAATTAGATCTGAATCACCAGGGGTAGAGCTCTTTGTTGGTTTTTATGTTGAAAGTTCCCCCAGGTAATCCAAGAAACAGACAATCTAGTAGTGCACTGGCCTTGGCTTGGTAGGGAGACACTGACTTAATTCTTTGTAAAATCACCTAATTAGACCTCAGTATTGATTTTGCTGGAGTAAGGCATTTCTTCTGAGAACACTTCACCCTAAACCTTGTGTGTGACAATGGAGGCAGAGGTGGATGAATATGTCCATACTGGGCACACAGAAAAGGAACTGATCTCTAGCTAACGTCCAGTCCTGAGTGTCTCCAGGAGTCTATAATACACTAAGGTGGAGAAGGCCCACCATCATTTGGTCTTTGAGGTTCAAGAGGGAAGAAAATGTCTGCACTCTGTAACTGCTCATTACCCTGCATTTTCTGTCATGGAGAGGTAGAGAGAAGGTTCTGACAAGCAAGGCACCTACTGGAGAATGAGTTGTCATTTTCAATAAACGCCCAGCATTTTGCCTTGGTAAGCTAGGCAGCTTTGAAGCAGGGGAAGTAGGTCATTGTTTCTGCTCAACTTTTCTTGCAAAAACAGCTTTCCTGTCTAAGAGCAGATTTGCAAACCTTTGCAGAAGCTGTCTGACCCATTAGCCAGTTCTCCAGCTTCTTCCCTCTGACAGTGCCCAAGGGTGCATAAGAAGAGAAATCTGTGACCAGGGTCAGGACTGATGCACTTTGGGGGGTCGAGATCACTCACCACTCCACCTTTCTCCCGGAACAACGTCTGTGTCCTGCCTTGCTCCGGCTTCATCACCAAAACCCCTTCTGCCTCTGAGAGGACTGCAGCCTTATCTCCCAGGACCCATATAGCTCCATCATCTGCTCCCACCACACTCCTACATTCTCATCTTTCACCATCATCTGGTCCTATGCAGCCTTACCTCCCAGGCCCCATGTATTTTCATTGTCTGGACCCACTACACCTCATCCACCCAATCATCTGGTCCTACGCAGCTTTATCATCAAGTACCTCACCCCAACACACCTCTGCAGTCTTATCTCTCAGGGTTCTGTGTAGCTCCATCATGTGGTCCTAAAAGGCATTTCTCCACCTCTCTTGAACCCCTTCAAATCCATCCTCTCACCTGTAAATTCCTCTCTGTGCTGCCTGTGATAACTATAGGCAGAATTAATTATGCTCTTGTTAGTTCCAGTAACACTTTACACATCCATCTAATTTAGAACTTTTCCCGTCGTGTCACAGTTGTGCATAATTCTTTCTTTTCCAGTAAACTATGTTCTCTGACATCTATTTCTTATTTAAAAATGTAAACCCAGAGCCTCAAAGTGCCTGACAACAAAAAGTGCCTAATTATTGCTTACTGGCTTGATTGAAATACTCTTAAAATTGTCTTAGTTGAGAGTTTGAAGTGGGGTAGAAAAATCTATAAGCCCTAGAGGAATATTAAGGAGTGTCCTGGGAGCCAGTATACATGGAAACAGACCATCACAAATCAGTGATGTAGTCTACAAAGAAGACAGTGTTTTGCACGACTGCAGTGCAGTGGATTGATTTCATATGACCTTTCCCACCATAGTCTATGACTCTCACCAAATTAATGGATATTGTTGTTGTTGTTGTTATGTGCCATTGAGTCTTAAAAGGCAAAGACGTCACTTTGAGGACTAAGGTACCTCTGACCCAAGTGATAGTATTTTCAATCACTTCATATGTGTGCAAAAACTTCACACTAAATAAGGAAGACAGAAGAAAACTTATGCCTTTGAATTAGGCAAAGAATATTGAATATGCCATAGGTTTCCAGAAGAACAAACAGGTCTGTCTTGGAAGAAGTACAACCAGAATGCTCCTTAGATGCAAGGATGGAAACGTCATCTCACATACTTTGGGCATGTTATCAGAAAGGACCTGAAGAAAGACATCATGCTTAGTAAAGTAGACTGTCAGTGAAAAAGAGGAAGACTGTCAACAAAATGGATTGACACAGTGGCTGCAACAATGGGGTCGAGCATAGCAATGATTGTGATGATACTGCAGGAATGGGCAATGTTTCGTTCTGTAGCACATGGGGTCACTGTGAGTCAGAACTGACTCAGCAGCACCTAACAGCAACAACAAATGCAAATAAGGTCCTTGTGGCCCAGCAAGAGATTTATTGTCCAATGCAAATAAGTTGCATGGAATCCTTCAGGAGTGGGACCACCCTAAGGTGTATGGAACCTAACGAGGGGATTGGTCAGTTTTGCCTTCCTGTTAGTCTCTCCCCCCAACCCCTTATTGAATTCTTCTCTCTCTCTTTCTCTCTCTTTCTCTCTCTCTCTCTCTCTCTCTCTCTCTCTCTCTCTCT
>NW_006921891.1:349239-352891 GCF_000298275.1 Orycteropus afer afer
TTTTTTTTTTTTCCCGAATGATTTTGAGTTTTGTTCCACATTGTTTTCCCTCTCTATCCAGGATCTGCTACATAGATCCCCCTCCAAGTGGTTGCAGTGGTAGCCATGCACCATCTAGTTCATCTGGTCCCATAATCATATAGGCTGAAGATAGCATGGTGTACCAGTTGCTTGGACTAATTTTTTCCTTGAATCTTTGGTTTTCTTCATTCTTCTTTGCTCCAGCCAAGGAGAGACACTTCATTGCATATAGATGACCTTGCAAGCTTTTAAGATCCCAGTTGCTACTCACCAAAATAGGATGTGGAACAATGTTTTGTATAGTATGCTATGCCAAATGAGCTTGATGTCCCCTGTGAAATGGTTCTGAGCCCACAGGTCCAACTACTTGCTCCTTCTGGGTAGCTGGCTGTGGCCATTGTGACTACAACTTTGTCCCTTGTCAGCCCTACTAGATACCTGAGAATTCCTACAGAACATATCAATATACTTATAAAGATGTTGTCTGCCAACCCGATACATGTTCTTGGGCACCATCCCCCCTGCATAGACATACCTAATAGTTCAGCCTGTCCACCCATCTATCCCCTTATATCAGTGTTTGCCTTCCCTGACAACGCAGTACTGTATGTGTGAATGGGTTCATCTTTGTTGTCTGTGTCTCCCATGCACCTCTCTATATCTCCCTCTTCCTCAGTGCCACTGTGTTGATCACTCACATTTGGTACATTGCCCTTCTCTTCACCCAAATCAATACATGTCTCTACCTCCTGCTAGTCCTAAAAAGAAAGTAAGTTCCAGAGCAGAGAGGAGACCTTATTACCACCAAGAAAGAAGATCCATCCTTTAGACCCAAGGTCCCTGAGCTGAGAACTTCCTAGACCCAGGAGACAGAGAGAGAGAGCTATATAACACTAGAGACAGCATGAAATGGCAGAAGATAGCAGCAGAGAAATGGTAGCAGAACCAGAAGGTCCATGTCAGGCAGGGAATACACACTAAGTTACCACACTGAGTGACCCCAACCCCAGTGATGCCACTGATCTCCAGGCCTTTCTTTTTAGTCTGTCTTGTTCTGGAAGCTTCATTGAAACCTATTCAGCATCTTAGCAACATGTGAGTCTACACTGATAGACAGGTGGTGACTGTGCATGAGGTGTGTTAGCTGGGAATCAAATAGTCTCCACTTGGGGGGTAAGAATTCCACCAATGGACCACCAGTGTCCTCACCACATGTTCCTAGTGGCCACCATATTCAACAGAGTCTAGAAGCTGAAGTGGTGGAATGAGAGTAGTTGAAGTCCATCTTCTAAGCTTCATTGTCAGGTAAGAGGGAGCCAAGTCTCACCTAAAAGGCCATAAGTAGAAGAGAAAGGAGGGCATGTCAGAGGAAAAACATGCTAACAAGGAGTCTGTGAGCCACAGAGGCCCACAGCAGCTTGCATATAGGGCTAGCGTGCAGGCCAGGGCATGGGTGCCTCAGAACTAGAGAGGATCAGAGCAACCACTCCACAGGTTCAAGGCAAATGCAACTAAGTGAGCTATTATAATGCGCCTCCCCACTTGATGATTTCATGCCACTCACTTTCATTACCCACCTTATGGGGTAATAGCTTTCAGGAATTGCAGACAAATGAACAGACCAGCAATTTATGAGGGGCTATTAATCTTTGAGCCTAACAGCAGAACTGAAGGGGAAAATAGACAAGCCAGTCCTCTGCAGTGAATACACCATTTACAAATCCAATTAGCAGCAGTAAGTGAAGGTGTCCCTGTAATAGAGCAAGTAGTATTTGGGGGCCAGAGGCTTCAGAAAGCAAGAGGAGGTAAGCAGAGCGGGAGGCTTTTATGTGAAGCAAAAATGTTCACCTTCTCGTTGATGGAATTTTCTGAGAAATGCAGAGGAGAAGCTTAAGCTGATACCTCCAAAAGGAAGCAGCATTATTTTAGGGAGATTTGTCTCGAACCATCTATTACCTAGTGTGAAAGCCATTTAAGGGAAACAATGTATTTTTAACCGTAAACGTAACCTGTTGCCTTCGAGTCGACTCCAACTCATGGTGACCCCAAGTGTTTCAGAGCAGAACTGTGCTCCTTCAGGGTTTTAACGGCTGATTTTTCAGATGTAGATCATCAGGCCTTTCTTCCAAGCCACCTGTCGGTGGACTCAAACCTCCAACCTTCCGTTTAACAGCCGAGTGTGTTAACCGTTTGCACCACCCAGAAACTCCACTTTACATTTATCGTTGTTGTTAGGTGCTGTCGGGTCAGTTCCCACTCATAGAGACCCTATGGACAACACGACGAAACACTGCCCGGTCCTGCACTGTCCTCACAGGCGTTGCCTTGTTTGCCCATTGTTGCAGCCACTGTGTCCATCCATGTCACAGAGGGTCTCCCTCTTTTTCACTGACTCTCACCTTTACCAAGCAAAGGAGGAGGAGGAAGAGGTGAAAGAAAACAGAGGCTATTTAGCACATCACTAGTTTAGAAAGCACGTGGCTAAGGCACTTGACTGCTAACCAGCAGGCTGGCGGTTCAAACCCCCCAGCCACTCCTCGGAAAGAAGGTTGGGCAATCCTACTTCCGTAGTGATTCTGCCTCGGAAACCCAAGGAGGGGTCGCTATGAGTCAGGGCTGACTCAACGGCACATAACAACAACAAAAGGTGTCTTTGTGAATGCTGGGAGCCCCGGGGGAGGAAGAACCCTAATCAGAAACATTTGGGGTATGAAAATGTGGAAGGAGGTATTGTTTCGTCCTACAGAACCATGGGAAAACCTTCAGCCTGTTTGAGTTCTCAGTTCTGTTTTCTAAATATTTTGTAATAGATAATTTTTCAGACTAAGGCCAAATAAAATATGTGTGCATTAGCCATTTAGGTTGTTTTATGCTTTAAGAAAATTCATCCATCCTTAATGAGAAGGAATTTTTTCAGATAAGAAACCAAAAATTCATCAGGCCAACTGGTCTAGTAAGACTACTTAAACACCAACATGGAAAGATTTGTCCTCTTTTTTGAGTGGAGGAAACAAAAAGGAGCATGGTCAACAGTTCAAACCCACCAGCCGCTCCCAGGAGAAAGAGGAGACAGTTGACTTCCATAAAGATGTACAGCCTTGGCAACTCTATAAGGCAGTTATACTCTGTCCTATGGAGCCATTATGAGTTAAAATCTACTCGACAGCAGTGGATTTGGGTTTGGTTTTTGTAAAAACACCCAATGTCAAGAACTATCCTCAGGCCCTGCTGTTGAAATATCTTACTGCCAGCAGATTTCACAAGCAAGCACTGCTGTCATTCACTGAGGCTCAGGTTTCTCCTGAGTTGGAGATTAGAAATCGCTGGGTATCTGGGTTTTTCCAGGTTGTGTTACGAATTAACTGCTGTTTTAATGTGCCTTTGTGACTGACATTTAGACTCAAGCTGGTTTGCTTCATTGCACTCTTTTCATTTGGGAAAGCCTGCTTCCTTTCCTGGTGTGGACTCTGGGACGTGGTAGACACGGCTGCCCTCTGTCACATGGCCTCACATCCCAGCTGCTTTCATTTTGTGCCACTTGCTGTTCTATATTCTAATCCCCAAAGCTTTCAGCAGCACGTTACCAGGCAGGTTAGAGGCCACAAATGTTACTTACATTTTCACATTCCTT
>NW_006921891.1:352991-357604 GCF_000298275.1 Orycteropus afer afer
CCATAAGGGGAAAACTATGGAAGGGTTAACAGTAACCTCACTGATAAATCTGGGCTCTTCACCAGCCACAACCGCCATGACGGGCTCCTATGATGGTCCTTTATCACTCGTTTCAAAGCATAATTTTCAAAAAGTTAGAAACATGACTCATGTCAAAGATTGTATTCGGTTTGTTAATGATGGAACCAATGAAAGGATCAATGTATTTCCGAGAGTATTTGATTAACTGATTTATAGGCATGTTGTTGTTGTTGTTGTTTGCCATCGAGTCGGCCCCGACTCATAGCGACCCCTCCTTGGGTTTCCGAGGCAGTATCACTACGGAAATAGGATTGCCCAACCTTCATACGAACAAGAAAAAAAATGTTCACATGAGATCGCTAAGTTACTTACAAAACTGGTTGATGTCCAACAGGACAATACAACTATAACCTTTGGGGTTATCTTTTCTACCTGACAGAAATGATTTGCATGTCTACCAAACAAAATAGATAAGTTGACATGTAACTTCATGAAATCTGGGATCTTTAATAAATAGTAAATGGCCAATCAAACACAGGTGCTTTCCTGTGGACAGTTATATAATCCTTGGGTAAAAACCAAACTGACTGCTGTCAAGTTGACTCTGACTCATAGTGACCCCTCCTTGGGTTTCTGAAGCAGTGTCTCTATGGAAGTAGATTGCCCAGTCTTCCTTCTGAGGAGTGGCTGGTGGGTTTGAACAGCCAGCCTTCTGGTTAGCAGTGAAATGCCTTAGGCACTACGTCACCAGAGCTTCAACAGTGCCCTGTAATGACATTGAAAGGATATGCTATAATCTCTATGGCCTTATTTCTAAGTTTGGGATAGTTTTTCTTAACACTTTATTCATCTTTGCCTGCTCTATTTTGATTCATAACAAAAACAGTGAGGAGAATGTGCTGGCAAATCGACTTCACAATGTGCAAGTTCTCAATACCCACCAGAATTTGAAAGAAACTCGATAGATGTATTTCGAGGGTGAGGGTTGGTGTGTGTGGGGAGATAAGAAGCAAGACTAAACAACAAAAAATAAGTGGCAATTCGAAAAAAAAAATCAAACAACCCAACAACTATAATGTACTGCTAAACTGATGAAGGAAGGTGACTCATTCACTGCATTTTGACGTTAAGTAGCACAGTCTGCTAATGGTGAATGCACGTACTCATCTTTTTTTGCATAGCTAAGAGCCCCTTAGTTTACCCCACATTAATTATGCAATTCTGTATATGTTAATTTGCAGTGGGACTGGGATCAATTGGCAGGAAATAGAATAATAGGAACCAAAGTGAAAAGCTGAGGTCTGGATCCGGCCCAGGAAGTTGGAATAGACAGTGGGGGAGCTGCTGGGAAGAGAGGAGAAGAGGACTGAGTCAGAGGTTGTGACCCGATGGGAAAAAAATGTGATCTTGAAGAGTTAGAACTGAGCTGAAGAAAGGTCTTTAGAAGTGAAGGGAAGCCCTCAGATGTGGAAACAGGGGACACAAGGAGCAGTGGCATCTCCAGAGTTGGTGTCACCCAGCACAGTAACTCAAGGTGTCCCCCCACCCCATGGACCTTCTCCTGTATCAGACCATGCAGAATCCTTTTTAAAAAAAAAAAAAAAAAAGAGAGAGAGAAGAAGAAGAAGAAGAAACAAGCCCACTACCATCGAGTTGATTCCAACTCATACCAACCCCCATTGAGTTTCCAAGGAGGCAAATCTTTATGGAAGTAGATTGGGCCATCTTCCTTCTGCGGAGCAGCTGGTGGGTTTGAACTGCCAACCTTCTGATTAGCAGCCAAATGCCTTAGGCACTGCATCACCAGAGTTCCTTACAGAATCCTTAGTAATGTTTATTATCAAGTTTAATCATAGCATAATATGTGATAAATATAGTTATAAATTGCTTAAATGTAATAGTTCTTAGATTGTATGAACACTAACAACAAAATTGTTTTGTAAAATCTTTCTACATTGATTACATTACTTACAGTATTATTAGTAACGATGTGGAAGCCTTTTTTTTTTTTCATTTTTCTCCTTTTCCTTTACTTACTACTTCATTCTCAAAGAAGTTATTGATACAAATTCACAAATACTACTTATCACAATGTTGTAGCTAAAACACCAGAAAATTTTACAGTCAGCAGCTACGAATACACCAGTCGCAATGAAAAAACAGCATGTGCTTGTAGCACCTACTGACAAAGCCATGTGACTGAAAGCATTGCTGTAACTGGATAGTAATGACAGTTTGGGGCAGAGAGTATGAGAAGGTTCAAAAAGTAAAGTAGCATAGAGTTTTAGTCTTGTAGGTATATTGATGCATGTAAGCTGCTGTTGTTATGTGCTGTCGAGTCAGACCTGACTCATAGCAACCCCTCCTTGGGTTTCCGAGGCAGTATCACTACGAAGTAGATTGCCACATCTTCCTTCCAAGGAGTGGCTGGTGGGTTTGAACCACCAGGCTTCTGGTTAGCAATCAAGTGCCTTAGGCACTACACTACCAGAGCTCCTGCATGTAAGCTGGGCATATGAAAAATGCTTTTGTGTTGTAACTACCCAAACCAAACCAAACCCATTGCCATGGAGTGGATTCGGACTCCTAGTGACCCTCCCTATAGGACAGAGTAGAACTGCCCCATAGGGTTTCCAAGGCTATAGATCTTTACAGAAGCAGACTGCTTCATCTTTCTCCCGAGGAGCAGCTGGTGGGTTCGAATCACCAACCTTTTGGTTAGCAGCCAAATGCATTAAGCACTATGCCATTGAAGCTCCTATAACTACAGGGATATTTTTATAAAACATAAAAAATTTCTACTGAAGCACTACACAAAAATTTTATAGTCTTTTTTTATTCTTTAATTTTCACTAGGATTTCAACTTCATTGTCAGCATTTCTTTTTCTTTTGTTTTAACTTATTTTTTTATGATCTGGGTGAAAGTTTACAGAGCAAATTGGTTTTCCATTCAACAGTTCATATAGATTTCGTTTTGTGACATTGATTGCAATCCCCACAATGTAACAACTCTCTTTCCACTTTCTCCCTGTGGTTACCTTTTTCCTGTGTCCTTCTTTCCTAGGCATTCCTGCCTTCTGAGCTATTTCCTTGTGAAAATTCTGCCCTTCTGGTCTCCCATGGTTGATTGTTCTAAGGAGTGTACCTACCTGGTGTAGTTGTTCATTCATAGTCCTGTCTGTTGTTTGGCTGAAAGTTAAGCCACAGGAGGGAGTTCAATTCTAGGCCTGAAGGGTGACTAGTCTTGGAGGTCTCATCAGTCTCTATCAGACCAGTAATCGTGCTCTTTTTTATGCTTTTGAGTTTTGTTCCACATTTTTCTCCCACTCTTTCCAGGATCTCCTACACCGATTCCTTTCCAAGTGGTTGGCAGTGGTAGCTGGGCACTTTCTAGTTTTTCTGGTCTCAGGGTTGCCTAGGCTGAGGTTCCCATAGTTCACTAGTCCCTTGAACTAATTGTTTCTATGCAACTTTTTATTTTCTTCGGTCTTTTTTCTCCAGATGTAGAAAGACCAATAGTTGCATCTTAGATGGCTGCTTGCAAGCTTTTCAGACCCCAGTTGCTACTCACCAAAGTAGGATATAGAATGGTGTTTTTATGTGGTATGTTATGCCAGTTGAGCTTGATGTCCCCCATGACCATCGTCCTGAGCTTGCAGGTCCAACAACTCACTCTCCCAATGAGTTTGGTTGTGGGTAAGAAGTCATCATAACGTTGGCCCCTGGTAGTTCTATTGTATGTAAGGACATTTTTATAGCACATACAACTATGTATGTAGGAATATTATCTGTCAAATATATATATGGCCATGAGTATTTTCCTGTCTATCTACCCATACCTGATTATCTTGCCTGTCTACCTGTGTATCCACCTGTAGATGAATATCTGTTTTTACTGATAAAGCAGGATTGTGATGTAATAGTATTTACCTTTGTTGTCTGTACCTCTTGTGCACTGCTGCATGTATAGACAGTCATTTTGGTGTTATCCCCTCTGACAGTCACCCCCTGCATCCCACAACACCTCCCAAGTGATGCCACTGACAAGGAGTAGCAAGAGCAGGAAAGAGCTGTCGAGAGTTACACGGCAGCCTGGATACTGGACTGTGCTTTGAGAACTAAGAGGAAAAAAATCTACAGAGCAGTGACAGTATCAAGGGATCCAGAGTGATGGGAGCAGACCACTCTCACCTCAAACTCACTGCCATAGTGTCAGATCTGACTCACAGCGACCCCTCCTTGAAATCACTAAAGAAGTAGATTGTCCAACCTTCCTTCCAAGGAGTGGCTGGTGGGTTTGCCTTGGATGCTACGCCACCAGAGCTCCCATTGTCACCTAGGAGAAGTATTTATTTTTTTTTTTTTAATTTTATTTTTATTTGGGTGAAGATTTACAGAGCAAATTCACTTTTCATACAGCAGTTCACATATACTTTGTCTCATGTCATTGACAAAAATTTACAATACAACGGCTCCCCTCCCACTTCCTCCCCATAGCCACCTCTTCCCAGTGTCCATCCCTCCATACTCTTCTGTGCCCTGAGCTGTCTCCCTGTGCATAAGCAGCCCTTCCTTCTCCCATGATTGTTCT
>NW_006921891.1:377147-379659 GCF_000298275.1 Orycteropus afer afer
AGCAAGAATGGCCAGACTTCGTCTCACCTACTTTGGTTGTGTTGTCAGAAGATACCATTCCCTGGAGAAGGATATCATGCTTGGTAAAGTGGATAGTCAATGAAAAAGGGGAAGGCCCACAACAAGATGGACTGACACAGTGGCTACAACTATGGGCTCAGGTATAGCAAGTATAGGGAGATGGCACAGGACTGGGCAGTGTTTTGTTCTGCTGTATATAGGGTCAGTATGAGTTGGAGACAACTTGATGGCACCTAACAACAACAACACTGCAATGCTAAGGGATGGATATATAATGATTGTCTTAGTTTCTGAGTGCTGCTGTTACAAAAATACCACAAAGGGTGGTTTTAAAGACTAGGAATTTATTTGCTCATAGTTTAGGAAGTTAGAAGTCTGAATTTAGGGCACCGGTTCTAGGGAAGGCTCTCTCTCTGTTGGCTCAGGGAGAAATACTTGTCTCAGCTTGTTGGTTCTTTGGCAAAACATTGCATCTACTTTCCCCCATTTCTGCTCAATTCTTTCTATGTCTAATCTGCTGTTTTTATATTTCAAAAGTCATTATGTTTAAGACATACCCTACACTGATATGGCCTCATTAACTTAACAAATAGACCCTATTCCCAAATGGGATCACATCCACAGATATAGAGATTAGAATCCAACACATATTTTTGACTGACATAATTCAGTCATAACAATAATGATCACCATTTTTTGGATGACAGAATTAAGGCTCAGACAAATTCAGGAGGTTCCCCAAGGTCACATATCCAGTAAGAGGTGTAGCCAGGATTTGAACTTGTGGTTTCTTACTCCAAAAGCATTTGTATTTCACAAAGAGGGTTTCCACTGAATCCACTATAGTTCCTTGAGCATATGTGGTAAATATGTGTTTCTAATAATTCAACCAATGCAAGCAAAAAAATGGAATAAATAATAATAGAAGGTCTTTCCCTTTGTGCTTCTGTACAATTCCTATCTCCCTTTAGAAGACTCTTCTTTTTTTCCCAGACTCCTCCTTTCCTCTTTTAGGTAAAGGTGCATGAAGTCACACAATGATTGTATCACTCCAAGATGCTGTACAAGTTGGGAGCAAGTATGGACTCAAATCTTCACTGTTTATCACAAAATATTGACAGTGGAAATGTACTGGCCCTTGTCCCCAGGGATTAGTTTTTAAATTCCATTGTCTATTTCACTTAGGCATCTGAAAGAACCTCATGGAGAAGAGTCATTCACTAGATACTTGAGGAAGTTAACATGAACTTTAATAATTTTTTTTTTTTACAGATGGAAGATCAGATAGGCTAAGCAAACCCAAGGTCACAGAACAAGTCCTTGGAAGAATACAGAAAAGAGAGTCATAGTTTGCACTTTAAGCTCATAATTTTTATTAATGGACAATCTCCCATCATTGTTTTCTTCCCTTTCAATGTCTCCTTCTTAAAGACAAATGATATCTAAAAGACAACCTATAAATGAGGGAAGGGGAGATAAAACACTTCAGAAAAAAGAATGTTTCAAACATGTCTCGTAGTGACGATTTCCTTGATGTAAACAGTGAGTGATATTTGTATTCCATGCGAGTGACTACATTCAGGAAGAAGTAATTGCCGAGTAATTGCCAAACACCTGGCATGTGTCACATACTCTGACCTTAAAACAAAGTTGTGGACATCTAGACCCTATCTGTGATTATGTACACTACAATAGCTGAAGTTAGTAATCAAACAGTTCTGTCTAGATGTCCTATTTCAAAAACTAAGCACTCATAGGTCTCTTTCCACTTAAGCAGCTTGTGTATGCAGGTGTTCTGCAAGGCCTGAATTGCCATTGTTGTCAAATTCAATCTTAGGTTCAGAAACATAAACAAATGAACAATCTGATCATTCCATTTGATAGAACACATCACAGAAACACTTGGGTTATATCACAACAGAGAGCTTAGACTTATCATATGCCGAATGGTGGTCATGATGCTGGCCACACTTGTCTTTTCTCCAGAGAATCACAGGGTGTTTCTGCATTTGAAAAGAGCCTTGATAGAAAGACATGAGCAAGGGGAAGGAGGAATAAGGAATCAAGAGGCTAAGAGGTAAGAGATGGCAGTAGCATCAGAAACTTCTCCATCAATCAGAGTACATGGCTTTGTGAGCCATTCAATTGCTATTACAACTACTTAGGTCTGCCATTGTAGGGTGAAAGCAGCCATAAGCAATACATAAGTGAATAGGTGTGATAGTTGGAGCTGTGTGTCAACTTGGCTGGACCACAATTCTGTGTGGTTTAAGCTGTTATGATGTTGGTTATTCCCACGATGAGATCGGATGTATATGTTTTGAGCAGCCAATCCATTGAAAGGGAGTTTCCCTAGGGGTGTGGCCTGCTTCCAATATATTTATGGACATCGTGGGAAAAGAGACACTCTTCTGTGGACCGGGATCCTGTTGTGCTGCCTACAACTGTCTGGAAGCGAATGATCAGCCTGGTGATCTTGGATTTGTCATTT
>NW_006921891.1:379884-380681 GCF_000298275.1 Orycteropus afer afer
TCTCTCTCTCTCTCTCTCTCTCTCTCTCAGCTTTATTGGTTTTGCTTGCCTAGAGAACCCAGCCTAACACAATAGAGCTGTGTTCCAGTAAACTTTATGACAAACAGAGGTGGCTGGCCAGATTTAGTGCACAGACCATAGTTTGCCTACCACTGAATTAGAGGAAGAGGCATCCAAACATGACTTATACCTTGAGCCTGTACTTTAGAATTGTAGATGTCATGATCTGAACCTTGGAGTTTCTTGCCTTCTCAACACAGGTAAGAAAGTGGATGCTTTCAAAATCTTTTTTCACAGCTAGGTGAATTTGCATAAACTGAACACACCCATGTTACTAGCACCCAGATTTTAAAAAAAGTTTAAAAACCATCAACAGCAGTGCAAAACCTCCCTCATGGCCCCACATAGTCACTACCCTCTTCCAAAAGAAAGCACTATCCTGACATCTAACAACATAAGTTTCTTTTGCCTGTTTCTTAGTTTTTATAAATGGAATCATACAATATGTACTCTACTCTGTCTGACTTCTTCTGCCTAACATTATGTTTGTGAGACATATCCCTGTTGCAGCTCATTCACTTCTATTGCTGTATAGTGTTCCATTGTGTGACTATACCACAATATATTTATCCATTCTATTATGATGAATATTTAGGTAAAGTCATTTTCCAAAGTAGTATGCTGTATTAGACTGGATTCTCTAGAGAAACAAAACCAGTAAAGTATATATATATATATAGCTCTGGTAGTGTAGTGGTTAAGGCACTTGACTGCTAACCAGAAGGCTGGCGGTTCAA
>NW_006921891.1:381536-382741 GCF_000298275.1 Orycteropus afer afer
TCTTCATTCCAAGGAGTGGCTGGTGGGTTTGAACTGCCAGCCTTCTGGTTAGCAGTCAGAAGCCTTAGGCAATATGTCACCAGAGGTCTTGTCCATTTGGATATTCTTTCTTTGTGAAGTGTATCTTCAAGTCTTTTGTCCATTTTTCCACTGTCTGTCATTTCCTTGTTGAGTTATAGCAGTTGTTTTTCTCCCCCTGGATTTTAGTCGCACTGCTGTATAACATATTACTCACTCTCAAGGTCATTCAAGTACAGAGTCAGCATCTGAGAGCCAGTGCCTCCTTAAATTCTGGGCCCTAGGCACACAGTGTTTATGGCCATTTTACCTAGGCCTTGGCCCACACATGCACAATGATAACAACGCCAACAGTAATAACTTTAGGTGAAATCAGCTGCATTTGCCATTTTTTCAACCATTTCACACAGTTCAGCTTACTACCATTTTTCTAATTGTCAGGCACTTTGCTCGCGTAATTATTAATCCTTACAACGACCTCTGCAAGATAGACATCAGCCCTTTTTACAGCTAAAGAAAGTTGGGGCTCATCAAAGCTAGAAATCTTGCCCAAGTTCACAAAGCTGATAGGGTTAATGTCAAGTTTCCAGAGTAGGTCAAGGAACTCCTGGGTGGCCCAAACAGTGAAGTGCTCAACTACTAGCCAAAAGGTTGGCAGCGGAACCCAAACAGAGGAGCCTCAGAAGGCAGGACTGACAATCTGCTTCCAAAAGGGCACAGCCTTGAAAACCCGACGGAGCAGTTCCGCTCTGTACATGGGGTCGACAGGAGTCGGAATCAACTTTATGGCAACTAACAACAACCACAATGTAGGTGGAGCTATGTCCTAAGTCTGGGCTCCTTCCCCTCACCATGCTGTATATTTCTAGAAGAAGACAGAAGTTGACAGCTATGGGTGTGGTGTAACTTAAAGGCATCTGAGCAGAGCTTTATTCTGTTAAGTGACAAATGACCTGCAATGACCCATGTTACACAAAAAATTAGTGCCATTTCTTCAATGAAGCATAAACATTTAAGGTGTGATGAAGATGGCCTAGGCAGAGGTGGCCAATAAGAAGTCTTCACGAATGACTAACTGTAGCTGAGAGAACCCTTAGAGGTAAGGTAGGGTGGCTCTGTATCTTCTTTTGTCCACAGAGAGCTGGCACATTGTTTCTTAATAAAATTGTTTCAAGGCCAGTAGGGCA
>NW_006921891.1:383997-384747 GCF_000298275.1 Orycteropus afer afer
TTGAACTGCTAGCCTTCTGGTTAGCAGTCTAATGCCTTAGGTACTATGCCACCAGAGCTCCCTACCAATTGTGTATGGTACAACCTAATACACGATCAAGAGCAGGGTTAGCAATGTAAAGGGCCAGATAATAAATATTTTAGGCTTTGTGGGCCACATGGTCTCTGTTGCACTATTCAAATCTGCTGTTGTAGCAAATCTGCTGTTGTAGTATGAAAGCAGCAGTAGATAATGCAGAAATGAACAAGTGTGGCTGTTTTTTTAAAAAAACTTTATTTATGAAAATACATAATAGGCTGAGTTTGGCATATAGACCACAATTTGCTGACCACTGATCTGGAGGCAGCAACCAAGTGTAATTTAGTATCTTTCTTTGCTCTTTAATATATTTTTTAAATTATGATTTGGGTGAAGATTTACAGAGAAAATTCACTTTCCATACAGCAGTTCACATATACTTTGTCTCATGTCATTGACCAGTTTACCACAATGAAACAGCTCCCCTCCCACTTCCTCCCCATATTTACCTCTTGCCAGTGTCCATCCCTCCATACACTCCTGCACGCTGAGCTGTTTCCCTGTGCATAAGCAGCCCTTCTTTCTCCCATGATTGTTCTCTCCAAGGAGTTTATCTACCTCAGGTAAATGTTCAACTCATATGCCTGTATTTTGTTTGGCTGGAAACCATAGGTGTGGGTTCAATTCCAGACCTGAAAGGCAGCTAGGGGCCATAGTCTCAGTGGTTCCACC
>NW_006921891.1:386024-388967 GCF_000298275.1 Orycteropus afer afer
TTTAGGGTATATACCTAGTAATGGAATACCTGGGTCAAATGGTATTTCTAATTCCAACTTTTGAAGGAATCACCATACTGCTTTCCACAATGGTTGTACCATTTTACAGTCCCACCATCAGTGTACGAGAGTCCCAATCTCTCCACAACCTCGCCAGCCTTTGTTGTTTTCTGTCTTGTTGAACTGCTCTTTAATATTTTGAGTTTTTTTGTTTTTTTGTCTTAAGATTTTGTTTTTTCTTGTTGGTTTTGTTTTTTCACCATTTTTTGATGCTAAAATGATCAAAAATTTTAATAATCAAACATCAGTGAGATGAAAAAAGCCGAGTTGGTGCAAAGCATCTTGGACAGGCAGAGAAATGGTTAAGCTATCATGCACACACTCAAGGGGCCAGCTGTTTTCACTCTGCATTGCTCTGTGAAAGAGCCATCCGGTCTCCTAACAAGTTGCAAGCTTTGATTTGGTATTTCAAAAATAGAACTTATTGCTGGAACATTTCTATGTCTAAGTATTCAGAGGCAATTCTAAATAATTCCATGGGCCAAATGTCATATGTCCAGTGCTGTTATTAGGCGATACATGGGAATTTTTTATTTCTGTATCTAAATATTTCAGTTTTGTGTGTGCCAATAAAAGCACTGTGTATAAAGAATGAATGTTGAAAAAATAAACAAGTGAATGAATATTATGATAGTAGAATGTGCCAGTATGTATATATTGATTCACACTGGCACTGTGATGATTGTCAGAGACTTGGATGCCAAGTCTGGTTCCACTATTGAGCCTTGGGCAAATTGTTTGACTCCTGTCTCCACTCCTCCCTCTTCTGTAAAATAAGGAGAGTGGATGAGATCAGAAAGTTGCACACTCAGATTCCTCCAAGGGCCAGGCAGATAATATAAAGTGGTAAGCATGCCAAGTAGAAGACAACAATTGTTAAGCAAATAAATTTCTTGCAAAGGTCATCTTTGACCCATAAGGTGCCAATCTGTGATTCCATTGACTAAAGTAGGATTTCTCTACCTCAGTACTATTGAAATTTGGGGTGAAGTAATTATTTGTTGTGGGTGGCTCTCTTGTTCATGTTTTGTATCAACCCTGGCCTCTACCTACTAGATGCCAGTGAGTCTCCTAGTCATGACAATAAAAAATGTCTACAGGTCATAAAAGTTGTCCCCTGAGGGACACCACCCACAGTTCAGGACCACTGGAATAAAGGAACTTGAGTTTAGTATGCAAACATAGACTTTGAGGCATGGATTACCTCTTTGCTACTCTGGTGGCATAGTGCCTAAGGCATTTGACTGCTAACCAGAAGGCTGGAAGTTCAAACTCACCAGCCACTCCTCAGAAGGAAGATTGGGCAATCTACTTCCATAGTGATACCACCTCAGAAACCCATGGAGGGGTTGCTATGAGTCGGATACAACTCAACAGCGGTATACAACAACAACAACAACAACTGAAAGTATGGGCCATGGACTGGCAGCATCAGCATCATGTGGGGAGCTCGTTAGAAATGCAAGTTCATGGACCCCATCTCAGACCTATTAGTTCAGACTCTGTGGAGTTGAGGCCTTAATAAGCCCTTTGAGTGACTCTGCTCCTCACTGAAGTCTTAGAAGCAGTGCAGTAGAATCCTAGTGGAAATTCAAGTTCTTCTGCCCTCCCAAATGGAAGTGAGGATAAGTGGGAGGGAGCGATCAGGATTCTAACTGGCAGAGTAGAGTGCAAAATGCTGGAGGGAGAAAAGAAACAGAAGCAGCCGCCCTTTAAAAGTATATGTATATGGCGGCATCTATCCATTAGCTAGGAAATAGGGCTTCATTTGGAAAGCACTTCAGTTTTCATCAGTGAGGGGGAAGAAGGAAGTAGAGGCCTGGATGTTAATGGCATTTGGTGACTGGCCTTTAAGGATTAAAAATAACTTGTATTTCCTGAGATGAACTTTGGATCAGCAATCTAAAAGTATCTGAGTACATTAGGACCATATATCTATAGTAAGTGGAACTTAATCGCAGTGACTCCTGCTTCAAAATGCCCCTGCCCCTGCCCCTGCCCCCAGTGACTGTGACTCTTTCTTTTCACCCCCTGCCCACTTTCTGCAGCAGAATATACTTCCACATCCGGCCCCTACCCTCAAAGCCTACACCCAAGCCAGACTGATCAGAATCCACCTGTGGTTTTTCAAACTAGGTCTAGTGAGCTGGCTTGAGAGAATTACTCCCAGAAATAGAAGCAAAGGTGAGGACCAGGGAAAGTGGATGGTGTTTGAGCTGCTTCCAGTTGCTCCTACATACTTCCTGTGGTTTGAATGTGTGCCAATATGTGCCAATAAGTCCCTCCATTTTTGTCTTAGGTAATTTGAATAAGCTTTTTGTCGCTTGCAATCAGAGTCCTGACTAATACAAAACTCAGTAATAGTAATTTGGCAAATTTGATTATCTAGCACCTATTAAGTGCTGTGATCTGAATTTAGAGTTGTAAAATGTAGAATAATCTTAATCCATTAACCTTTCTTTTGTTTGAAAGACCTTCATGAATATTTATTACAGGGCAAAATGCTAAAAGAGGATTTTCAATACTGCTGTTTTAAATATAATTATAATTCACCTGTCAGTTTGTCGTACATTGGTGGTGATTGTGTTACTGTGAGGCAGGAGGCTATGCCACCTGCATTTCAAATACCAGCAGAGTCACCCATGGCAGACAGGTTTCAGCAGAGCTTCCAGACTAAGACAGACTTGGAAGAAAGAACAGGCCATCCACTCCTCAAAGAATTGCCCAGTGAAGACCTTATGAATAGCAGTCAAACACTGTCTGATGTATTACTGGAAAACTTTATGAATAGCCCTGAAACATTGTCTGACATAGTGCCACAACATGAGCCCCTCAGGTCAGAAGGTACTCAAAATATGACTGGGGAAGAGCTACCTCCTCACA
>NW_006921891.1:389187-391360 GCF_000298275.1 Orycteropus afer afer
ATTGAAGAGGAATGGAGTGGCATTCATCATCACAAAGAATGTTTCAAGATCTATCCTGAAGTACAATGCTGTCAGTGATAGGATGATATCTATACTTCTACAAGGAAAACCAGTTAATACTACTATTACTCAAATTTACACACCAACCACTAAAGCCAAAGATGAGGAAATTGAAGATTTTTACCAACTTCTGCTTTCTGAAATTGACCAAACAGACAATCAAGATGTATTGATTATGACTGATGATTGGAATGCAAAAGTTAGAAACAAAGAAAAATCACTGGTAGTTGGAAAATATGGCCTTGGTGATAGAAAGATGCCGGAGATTGCATGATAGAATTTTGCAGGACCAACAAGTTATTCATTGCAAATACCTTTTTCAACAACATAAACGGCAGCTATACACATGGACCTCACCAGATGAAATACACAGGAATCAGATTGACTACATATATGGGAAAAGGTAATGGAGAAGCTCAGTATTTTCAGCCAAAAAAGTCCAGGAGCTAACTGTGGAACAGTCCATCAATTGCTCATATGCAAGTTGAAGTTGAAGCTGAAGACAATTAACACAAGTCCAAACCAAACCAAACCAAACTCACTGCCGTGGAGTCATATCCAACTCATAGTAACCCCTCCTTGGGTTTCCAAGGCAATATCACTACTAAAGTAGATTTCCCAACCTTCCTTCCAAAAAACAAGTCCAGAAGAGCCAAAATATGACCTTGATTATATCCTAACTGAATTTAGGAGAATATCTAAAGTATTACCATCTGAAGAATAAATTTGATGCATTGAACACCAATGAACAAAAATCAGATGAATTTTGGGATGACATGAAGAATATCATCCATGAAGAAAGCAAAAGGTCATTTAAAAGACAAGAGAGAAAGAAAAGACCAAAATAAAGGAAACCCTGAAACTTGCTCTTGAACAGAGAGTAGCTAAAGCAAATGGAAGAAATGACAAGATAGGAGAGCTGAACAGAAGATTTAAAGGGCACCTCGAGAAGGTAAAATTGATTATTATTATTATGAAATGTGCAAAGACCTGGGTCAAAAAACCAAAAGGGAAGGACATGCTTTGCATTTCTCAAGCTGAAAGAACTGAGGAAAAAATTCAAGCCTCGAGTTGCAATATTGAAAGATCTTATGGGGAAAATATTGAATGATGCAGGAAACATCAAAAGAAGATGGAAGGAATACACACAGTCATTGTACCAAAAAGAACAAGTATTTCATCTATTTCAGCAGGTGCTGAAGAGCAAAATGTCTCTTTGAAGACTAGGGTGTGCCTAACCTAAGCCATGGTGCTTTCAGTAGCTTTGTATGCATGTGAAAGCTGGACAATGAATAAGGAAGACCAAAGAAGGGTTGATGCTTTTGAGTTGTGGTGTTGGCGAAGAATACTGAAAATACCATAGACTGGCAGAAGAACTAACAAACTTGTCCTGGAAAAAGTGCAGCCAGAATGTTCCTTGGAAGTGAGAATGACAAAATTTAATCTCACCTACTTTCATCATGTTGTCAGAAAAGACCATTCCCTGGAGAAGGATATCATGCTTGGTAAAGTGGAGGTTCAGGGAAGGAAGGGGAAGACCCTCAATGCGATGGATTGATGGAGTGGCTGCAATGATGGGCTCAGGTATAGCAAGGGTTGGGAGACTGGCACAGGACCAGGCAGTGTTTCATTCTGTTGTACAGAGGGTCACTATGAGTCCAAACTGACTCAATGGCAGCTAACAACAACAACAATGAAAAAGATTTTCCCTTTTTTCTCATCTCCACATTTACTGAGAAAAAAAGAATTTTCATATTGTTTTGATTTTTTTGAAAGGCCCAAATTGAACCAAATAACCTGAAAGGGGGCCGGTGTGTATTGGAATATGTGTGTGCATATATTTGTATATGTGTGTTTAATAAATAACCCCATAAATGAAGTTTAAGGACTTTTTCTCTTGAAATAATAGTTAATACATGATAATGAATAAACTGACTGGAAGAGATCCATATTTGTATCCATTCCGAAGAAAGGTGATCCCACAGAATGTGGAAATTATTGAACAATATCATTGATATCACACACAAGTAAAATCTTACTGAAGATAATTCAAAAATGGTTGCAGCAGTATATTGACAGAGAACTTCCAGAAATGCAAGCTGGATTCTGAAGG
>NW_006921891.1:392575-395105 GCF_000298275.1 Orycteropus afer afer
CAACAACAATGAATAAATAAAGATAATAAAGGAAATTTGGAAAATCCAGAAAAGATAAAGAAGAAAATCAAACTGGTGCATAATCCTATTATTCAGAGACAAGTGTGATGAACAGTTTTTGTTTCTTCAAGATTTTTTTTCCCTTTTACCCAGAGGTTTGAAAGTCCTAGATACTTCAGTCTGGAAGTCATCTAACCCACAAAGATACATCTGTTAGGCATATAGAGTTTTGTGGGACTCCTTACAATATAGCCTAAAGCATTTGACTGCTATCCAGAAGGCTGGCAGTTCCAACCCACCAGTCACTCCTCAGAAGGAAGATTGGGCAATCTACTTCCATAGAGATACCACCTTGGAAACTAGATGCTTACAGTCTAAATCAAGGGTCAGCAAACCGTTTCTGTAAAGGGCCAGATAGTAAATATTTTTGGCTTTGTGGGTCAGGTGGTCTCTGTCAAACTACTCAACTCTTTCTACCGTAGAGTAAAAGCAGCCCTTAAACCCAAACTCACTACCAGTGAGTTGATTACTATTCATAACAACCCCACAGGACAGAGTAGAACTGCCTTGTAGGGTTTCCAAGGCTGTCAACCTTTACAGAGGCAGACTGCTTCCTGTTTCTCCTGCGGAGTAGCTGTTGGGTTCAAACCACCAACCTTTTGGTTAGTAGCCCAGTCCTTTAATCACAGCCCTGCCAGAGCTCACTGAAAGCAGCCATAGACAATACATAAAAGAATAAGTGTGGCTGGGCTCCAATATAGTTTCATTTATAAAAACGGGCATTCAGTGCTAACACCTAATCTAAACAATTCATGGTGAGCCCATGTAAGTCAGAGTAAAGCTGTGCTTCATAGGGTTTTTAATGGGTGACTTTTTGGAAGGAGATCACCAAATCTTTTTTCTGGGCAGACTCAAACGTCCAACCTTTCAGTTGGCAGCCGAGTGCATTAACCATTTGCATCACCCAGGTCATGGAGTCACCATGAGTCAGAATCAACTCAACAACAACTTCTGGTAAACAAAACAACCAAGTCAGCATTTAATGCCAGCCAATAAAAGAAATGTCCTATATTGAGCTACTATTTTTTCACATGGTCAAGACTGTAGAGTACCACAAAATTACCCCCATAGAACTACCATGAACAGAAAAGAGAAACAAGTGTTATTTGGAATAAAATAATCTACATCCTCAAATATTCTCACATCCTCAAGACCATATATATGTGTTAGGAAAGGATTCCAGGACAATAAGCCAAGTAAGATTTTCTTAATGCTCAGATTCATAGCTAGACTAACTAGAACTTAACTTCCACACTTGCTAGTAAAGTCAGTGGCAGCTGGAGAATTGTTACTTATCTATGAGCCAAAGTCTCACTTTAATAGCGTAGATTCATTCTGTGAAAGTTAAGAAAGTAGTGCGTCACTGAGACTGTGTCTCAGTGCTGTGTCTGAAGCTCCCTGAGTGACCTTGGCCACACACAGAAGTCCTCACTTTAACCTTGGTTCTAGGGTGGTGAATGTGCATGGCAATGACGCTGAACTGGGTCAATTATGAAACTACATAGAGGTCTGAGGAAGAGTGTTATGGACCATGTCTGCACACTGCTAGTATCCTGTGGGTTCCCAGCAAGCACTGGAGTGGTTGTAGGTCATCACTGCACCTTCTTCCACAGGTGATGAGAAGATCCCCACATGACCTCACTTGTTGGTGAACCTTCTTTTCCTCTGACAGGGCTGACTCATGGGATGTTGTAGCCAAGACACTCTAAGAGCTAGTTCAAAAAGAGAAGGTTATGATAATTACTTGTTAGCCTGAGGGCACACTTGATGAGTGAGAGATGGGGGAAGGCTAAAACCTGAGGCTTCTGGGAAGGATGCTCAGGAGAAGATCTCGAATGAGATCCAGATATGGAGAAACTGGAACAGAGTATGGAGATGACTCAAGAATGGGCATCAGCTCAGGGTTGCTGTGGGACATCAAGGAAGGACTAGAGCTTAGAAGATCAGCTGGGGCTTGGAAATGGGCAGGAAGAATCCAAATTTTCTGTGTACATGCTAAAGCCTAGCCAAACACAGAGGTCAATCAAACACCCCAAAGTGGGGCAGCAGCCTGGTTGTCAAAATTCCAGTGTAGTAAGTCACCTGAGGGGCTGGTTTCAAATGCAGATTCCTGGTCACCTCTTTCAGGGATTCAGATTCCATTAATGCTTAAGTGGAGCTTAGGGATTTACATTTTAGAAAGTGTTCCAAGCCATTCTGGTTCACTTATCTTTGAACCATTCTTGTAGAAATTCTGGAAATGAAAAGATAAGATTATGTTGTTTCTGCTATCATGTCTGTAACTGCCACTAGGCCAGCATCCTGTACCTTTCCATCTGTTTGTTGTTGTTGTCGTTATGTGCCGTCGAGTCATCTCAGATTCATAGCGACCCATCCTTGGGTTTCCGAGGCAGTATCTCTACGGAAGTAGATTGCCCAACCTTCCTTCCAAGGAGTGGCTGGTGGGTTTGAACCGCCAGCTTTCTGGTTA
>NW_006921891.1:395360-398750 GCF_000298275.1 Orycteropus afer afer
AGCTCTGGTAGCATAGTGCGTAAGGCACTTGACTGCTAATCAGAAGGCTGGTGGTTCAAACCCACCAGCCACTCTTCAGAAGGAAGATGGAGCAATCTACTTCCATAGTGATACTGCCTCGGAAACCCAAGGAGGGGTCGCTATGAGTTGGGACCGACTTGACAGCACATAACAACAACAACAACAACATAGCAGACAGCCAGGTCTTTAATTTGTACTTAAATTAGCACATTGGCTAGAACATGTTGGAATTAGAATAGCTTCCTACATCAGGAGATGAATTTGAATATTAATTTCCATAAATTCTTCTTAATTCTTTCCTCATCATCCCCAGCTGTTTACTAGAAAGTAAAGATTCACAACAGGTTTAAAGAAACTAAAAGTTATTTGCTTCTAATATACCTTAATAACTTGTTAATCATTAATTTACACCTTCCCTTCCAAAAAAATTGAAATAGTTTAAAAATATTTGAGTAGGTGTAACAGAGCATATTTTCAGAAACCAGCCACAGCAACATTTCTCATTCTCTGTGCTCTTCCAGAACTTTGCCATCTTCCCTCTAAAAGGAAAGGGAACTAGGCCGGACTGTGGGACCGCCCCAAGGAACAGAATGTTAGCAGAAATAATGTGGCCTAACTTCCATGGCTAGGCCGTGAAAGGTAGTATAGATTCTACCTGGCTGGCTCTATTTTGGGAGGCTTACCCTTGTTACCCGGCCACCATGGGGTGAGGAAATCCAAGCTATATGGCCAGATGATGTTAGATGGTCTGGCTATAGCTTCAGCTGTTTTTGTCTTTCCATCAAATAGCTGGCATTAACATCCACACAAAATGAGTGGGTGAGCCTTCAAATGCCTCTGGCCTACTGCCTTTGAGCAGCCCAACTGACGCTAAGTAAATTGAGCTGAGGGGGCCTGACAAGCATATAAACCACCTGGGGGGGTGTCTTGTGAAAATGCAAATACTGATTCAGTAGGTATAGGTGGGGCCCAAGATTCCGAACTCCCAAGCAATGCCAAAACTGCTGTTCCCAGAACCATACTTTGAAAAGTGAGTATATAAGGCATGTTCAGCAACTTTTCTGCAATACATCAAAATGACTTTCATGATCCTGTTTCTTATAAGGGCCCTTCATTGTAGAATAAACACATATGGCAGAAGGAAATCACCAAGTGATCCTGTGTAGGGCTCAGTCAATAAGGATCAAGTATAAACCTTGCAATGGATTATGTGGATCCCAGGATATATTTTAGAATATCTAAGGATGGAATAGGAGCTCTGGTGGCTCAGTGCCTAAGACATTTGACTGCTAACCAGAAGGCTGGCAGTTCAAACCAGCCACTCCTCAGAAGGAAGACTAGGCAACCTACTTCCATAGAGATACTGACTCGGAAACCCAAGGAGGGGTCTCTAGGAGTTAGAACCAACTCGACAGCAGTGAGTGAGGTTTTGGTTTTTAAGGATGGACTTCATTACTTAGAAGCAACCCTCCAAAAATATTAGTTCTTGTAACTGTGTTTTGGTAAATTTTTCGCAGTAGATTGTTCAAGGTTAATATCCCTGATGTGAATGCAGAGTACCAGACATTTCTGTTGCCAGTTACAGGAAGATCCATATGTATACCAAAAAAGTATAGTAGGTGTTTTGGTTACCTAGTGCCACTTTGACAAGAATATACCACAAATGGGATGCTTTAACAAACAGAAGTTTATTCTTAACAATTTGGAGGCTTTAAGTCTGAGTTCAAAGTGCCAGGCTCTAGGGGCTGGGTGAAAGCCCCTCAACCTTGGGCTTCAGCTCTCCCTCCTGCTCCCTGCCCACTGAAGCTGGAGGCTTTTGTTCACTCAGCTGCCGGTTGCTGAGGCTGACAAGCCCAAGGTTGACAAGTAAAAAGGCAGTCTGGATATTACCAAACCACATGGAAAGCCATTAATTCAAGTCCATTAAAAGTCCCAAGATCGGCAGAGCATGACAGGCTGCTGAACAATGACTCAGCTACATGCAAGGTTCAAGCATGCCATAAGCTAGAGACCATTCCCAAAACTTCTGCTTATATATGGGAAGCAGACCACATACCCAAAGGCAGCTACTCAGCTGCTTGTGATAGATCCCACCATGGAGTTGATTGCTAGTCTCATCATGGGGAATAACTACCACCAGCTGCCCAGCCGCTCAACCAGGCCCAACCAAGTTGACACACAACCTTAACTATCACAGTAGGGAAGAAAAGATAGATAAATGGGCAGACATACAAAAAGATAAAGTGGACAAATGGATGCATGGATAGCGAATGGATGAATGGATAGACAGATGGATGACAAACAAGGATCAAAGTACCTGCTAGTAGAAAAATCTTCACCTGGTACTTCCTTTACCTAAAAAACCACTGCCATTGAGTCGATTCTGACTCATAGCAAGCCCCATTGGGTTTCCAAGGTGGTAAATCTTTACAGAAGTAGATTGCCCCATCTTCCTTCCATGGAGTAGCTGGTGGTTTGAACTACCAACTTTCTCTTTAGCAGTCAAATGGCTTAGGCACTATGCCACCAGAGCTCCCTCTTCCTTTACCTGATACTCTTTAATTAATTGTGCTATATGAGTAAATTATCAGAGAAAGAGAGCTGAGGTCTACAAAGTCAAGACAGTTTTCCATAAATTTTAAAGGGGAAGAAATTCGAATTCCCATATGCCAAATGGCATCTGGACTTAGGAATTTAGCCTAATTCATGATTCTGACAACCAGGCCCAATCTGACTCCAAGGGTTTTTTAGACCTAAGTTTTGGGAGAAGTGATAAAAAAAAGTTTATAATAGAATTAAAATTTTATAACATTTCAATCAGCCTTGTCTAAATTCTGTTCCACATCTCACTTAAACTATCTGTCTAAGGATTTTAATTTTATTTTAAATTTTCAATTTCCCAAAAGCCCTTATTGAAGCAGAAATTTAAAAAATATATTTACCCAAACAATTATCTACATTTTATTTAACCACAATCTGTTGATAATATATAACAGATTGGTCTTGGTTTTCAAATAGACCAACTATATATTGAAAGAGAGAAAGAGATTGAGATTTTTTTTTTTTAGATAATAAAGGAAATTTGATTATAAACTGGGTGTTAGGTATTTGGTTTCGTTCAGCATGTATGGCATTGTGGTTATTTAAGAAAATAAATGTATTTTTAAAGATGCATATGGGAAATATTTAGGGGTAAGATGATATAACATTTGGAAGTTATTTTAAATAATTTAGCAAAGAGAAAAAGGCCTATAGAAAGCAAGTGTTGCAAACTTTGGTAATTATTCAATCTGGGTGAAAGGTACAAGAGAGTTCAATTCTCTCTTCTTTGGTGTATCTTTGAAAATTTTCCTAATAAAGTATTAAGAA
>NW_006921891.1:398850-400648 GCF_000298275.1 Orycteropus afer afer
TAGAGATCCTGGGTAGAAAAAAATATATATATATATATATTAGAGATCCTGGGTAGAGTGGGAGAAAAATGTGGAACAAAACTCAGAATCATAACACAGACCAGGCTTACTGGTCTGATATAAGCTGATGAAACCCCCGAGGTGATGACCCCTAGAATTCCAGGGCTGGAATTGAACTCACTTCCATGGCTTCCAGCCAAACAATGGGCAGGCATATAAGGTGAACATTTACATAGGGTAGCTACACTCCTTTGAACAATCAATTATGGGAGATCAGAAGGGCAGTATTTGCACAGGGAGATTCCTCAGGGGGCAGGAATGCATAGGAAAGGACACAGGGAAGAGGTAACTACAGGGAGGAAGTGGGAAGAGCGCTGTTATATTGTGGGGATTGCAGTCAATGTCATGAAATAAAATGTGTATGAACTGTTGTATAGAAAATGAATTTGCTCTGTAACCTTTCGCTCAAATTACAATAAAAATTTAAAATTAAAAGAAAAGAAAGTATAGATTAGGTATGTTAATTGCCAAAAACCACACATACGTATGGATTAGAAATAATGAAATTTAAACTCCTATTTTTGGCTTTGCCACCAATGCAATCTATGACTGGGGAATCATTTATAGACTGGATCTTGGTTTTCTCACCTGTAAAATGAAAGGGATGGACAAGATGATCTTTGAAGCCCTTTCAATATATTTGTCCCAGTATAAAAATACTACTCTGGGTATCTAAATGAATGTCAAATGGCAGACTGAAGATGTCATAAAATTCTAGAAACTTACACTCCAACAGTTTCTTGCAAGTCACGTAGGTCATATTTTCACCCAATGGAAGCATCTTCTCTCTAGTAGATGACATCTGTTGTTGTTGTTGTTGTTATATGCCGTCGAGTTGGCCCCGATTCATAGCGACCCCTCCTTGGGTTTCCGAGGCAGTATCACTACGGAAGTAGGATTGCCCAACCTTCCTTCCGAGGAGTGGCTGGTGGGTTTGAACCGCCAGCCTTCTGGTTAGCAGTCAAGTGCCTTAGGCACTATGCTACCAGAGCTCCTATCTAGCCTTGAGTTATTCCAGGAATGGGCATCTCACTAACTGGTTAAGTTGCTCATTCCTTTAGAGACTATAGGCATCCTTAGGTTCAGCTTTTAAAATAGTTTTTGTTAACTGCCTTGGTGTGAGGCACTTTCTCATCTTGGATAATAAACATCATTTCATTATGCTGAGGAATGTTCAGGTTTTCTGAAGCACTAATGAATCTAAAACGATGACAGATAAAACCTTTTTAATGTTAAGAATCCAACTCTATCCACACAAAAAAGTTGGCCAAAGTCTGCTCCCTTCTGCTGTTTTCTTTTCTTGTCACCCACTTGCTTTACCCCATCTGTTGTCCTCTCATTGTCATCAGCTTTGGAATCATCTATATGTTAAGTATGCATTTAGAATGACTTTCACATAAGAAATCCAGTCAGGGAGTGCTGTAGCCAGTCTAAAGTTTATCCCATCTATTAATTTTTTCTTTTATATTTTGGCATTGTTATGGATTGAATTATGTCCCCAAAAAAATATGTCATAAATCCTGACCTCTATCCCTGTGGTGGAAGCAGCAATCAAGATATCAAACGACATATGGCATTGGGCAAATCTGCTGCAAAGACCTCTTTCAAGTGCTAAAGAGGAAAGATATTTCCTTGAAGACTAAGGTGCGCCTGACAGAAGCCATGGTATTTTCAGTTGCCTCTTATGCATGTGAGGAGCTCTGGTAGCATAGTGGCTAAGGCACTTGACTGCTAACCA
>NW_006921891.1:400859-406583 GCF_000298275.1 Orycteropus afer afer
GATGGGCTCAGATATAGAGCAAGGATCGTGGGGCTGGCACAGGACCAGGCAGTGTTTCGTTCTGCTGTACATATGGTCTCTATGAGTTAGAGACAACTCAAGGCACCTAACAACAGCCACAATGTCTGTGGTTATAATCCCATTTGGGAATGGGTTGTCTTTTTATGTTAATGAGGCAAGATTAGTGTAGAGTGTATCTTGAATCAGTCCCCACCTTCTGTAGAGATACCACCTTGGAAGCCTCAGAAACCCAAGGAGGGGTTGCTATGAGTCAGGACTGACTCAAAGGCAGTGAGATTTAGTCTTACTTTTTTTTGTATTGTATTCTCTTCACCCAAGTTAATATATGTCTATCCTCTAGCTTCAGAAGGAAGGTTGGGCAATCTACTTCCATAGCGATACCACCTTGGAAACCCAAGGAGGGGTCACTATGAGTTGAGTCCGACTTGACAGCACGTAACAACAACAACAACAACAACATCCTCTAGCTACCTGGTAACTACCAGAGAATATTTCTTTTTCTGTGAAACACTTTTCTTGACTTTTTGTAATGGTGGTCTCATACAGTATTTGTCTTGTAGTGATTGACTAATTTCACTCAACATAATGTCCTCTAAATTCATTCATGTTCTGAGATGTTTCACAGATCCATTACTGTTCTTTAACATTGTGTAGTATACTACTGTGTGTATGTGCCCTAGTTTGTTGTTCCATTCCTTTGTTGATGGGCATTTAGGTTGCTTCCATCTTCTTGTTGTGAAGAGTGCTGCAGTGAACATGTTGTTGTTGTTAGGTGCCGTCGTATCGTTCCAGCTCACAGTGACCCAGTATACACTAGAAGGAAGTACTGCCTGGTCCTGCGCCATCCTCACAATCCTTGCTATGCTTGAGCCCCTTGTTGCAGCCACTGTGTCAGTCCATCTCACTGAGGGTCTTCCCTTTTTTCGCTGACCCTCTACTTTACTACTTTACTATGCATGATACCCTTCTCCAGGAACATGATCCAGGAACAGGAGATGAAGTCTGGCCATTCTAGTTGCTAAGGAATATTCCAGTGTACTTCTTCCAAGATAGATTTTTTGTTCTTCTGGCAGGCTGTTGTATTTTCAGTATCATCACCAGCACCCCAATTCAAATGCATCAATTCTTCTTGATTCTTTCTTATTCATTTGTCCAATTTTTTTTTTTTAAAATCAGGAATGGGTGTTGGATTTTGTCAAATGCCTTTTCTGCGTCATTTTATATGATCATGTGCTTCTTTTCCTTTGTTTTACTTATGTGACGGATGACGACCATTTTTCTAATGTTGAAACAACCTTGCATGCCTGGTATGAATCCCACTTAGTCATGATGTATTATTTTTTTAATTTATTGTTGAAGTCTATTGCCTAGGATTTTGTTGAGAATTTTTGTATCCATGTTCATGAAGTGTACTGGTCTATGTTTCTTTTTTAGTGATGTTTTTGCCTGGCTTTACTATCAGGGTTGAATCAGTCTCTTCTTAAGTATAAAAGAGATTAAACAGGGCAGCAGAGCAGAGATGGGGAAGGGAGATGCCAAGCTACATGAAGATGACCCAGGAGCAGAAGCTCAAAGAGACAAGGACCTTCTTCTAGAGCTGACAGAGAGAGAAAGCCTTCCCTTAGAGCAAACCCAGTGCCACTGAGTCAATTCTAATTAATAGTGACCCTGCATTGGGTTTCCAAGGCTGCAAGTCTTTATGGACGTAGGTTGCCTCATCTTTCTCCCACAGAGCAACTGGTGGGTTTGAACCACTGACCTTGGGGTTAGTAGCCAAATGCCTTACCCACAATGCCTCCAGAGCTCCTTTCCCTTAAAGCAGGCACTTGAATTCGGACTTCTAGCCTCCTAAACTGTGAGAAAATAAGTTCCTGTTTGTTAAAACCACCCACTTATGTTATTTCTGTTACAGAAGCAGTAGCTAACTAAGATAGGTTTTATGAAAGTTTATGTGCACAAAGCTACAAGTGAATAGTTAATTTAATATACACGTGTCCTCACTCATCCTACATATGTCTCTCCCCAGAGACAGGCATTTTCAAACCTTTCAGCAGCTTCTTCTGAGGTTTAATTCCATGTTGCAAACAAAACAACAGCATCACAACAAAAACAAGACCCTGCTTATTCTATTTCTTAATTATTCCATTTTAGGTATTACCCATTCATTTCTTAATAAAGCAGTTCTCTTTCCCTCTCTCTTCCTCCTAATATAATTGTTGTTAGTTGCCATCAAGTTGACTTTTGGCTCATAACAACCCTATGTGACAGAGTAGAACTGCCCCCCAAAGGATTTCCCAAGCTGTAATCTCTGGGAACAGATCACCAATTCTTTCTCTCACTAGGTGAGTTCCAATTGCCAACTTTTGGCCAGTAACCATGTCTTAACCATTGCACCACCAGAGCTCCTTCCTAATATAATTACATGATCATTATTTAATTAATCAGTATTCAAGGTTTTATTTTTTTATGCCTATGTAAATATTACTCACAAATATGCTGCCATTTCATTTCTTTGTACAACTTCTGGTTACTTCCAGAGTTAGTAATTACTTTTTAAATGTGTTTGGTTATTTGATTAGTTTTCAGTCTACCTGTCACTGATCTGTTCCCTCTGATCTCTGATAGAAGGAAACGATTCTCTCAATTTACTTAAGCACAGAATATTAGCCCTCGGTCTTACTCTAGGCCTGCTACACTGCAGGCATCCTAGAATCTCCTCCACCATAATCGTTGATACTTCTTTTGCTTCTCTCCTGTGTAATGTCAACAGTTTCCAGATCCAATTACTTCATCTTCATTTATTACCTCATTATTACGAAGCTCCTCCTTTCACAGTTTTCAAAGAAAGAGATAAATACATAGATATAAAACTGCCGTAAAGCTGGCTCTAACCCATGGCAACTTTATGTAGCACATAAGGAAACATTGCCTGGTCCTGTGTCATTCTCGCAATTGTTGGCATGTTCGAGTCTGTTACTGTGGTAACTGTGCCAATTCACCTCATTGAGGGTTTCCCTCTCCTTCACTGGCCCTATACTTCACCAAAGATGATGTCTTCCTCTAGAAATTGATCCTTCCCAATGATGTGTCAAAAGCAAGCGAGTCAGACAGGGTTCTGTTTCCATAAGGTTTTCACTGCTTAATTTTCAGAAGCAGACCACCGGGCCTTTCTTCCTAGTCTGTCATACTCTGGAAGCTCCTCTGACACCTGTCCACCATTGGTTACCCTTTTGGTGTTTGAAATACCAGCAGCATAGTTTCCAGCATTACAGTAACATGCAACTCAACACATAATGACAAACTGACAGACCAATGGTGGAAAGAAAGAGAGAGTGGGTAAAACTTTTAAGAATGTTCATGCCTAAATATATCTTTCTTATCCTCACACTTGAATGACTGATGGTCCATAATCATATAATTTCTACAGAGACTTTTTTAAAAAAATTTTGTACTTAAAGAGTTTGTTTTATATTCAGCATTACATGCACATTTAGTTTCACTCCCCATTTACCATGCCCAACCCTAACTCAGTCTCCTCCCCTCCCTGCCCAGTAACCTTCCCCCCTGTGCCCCTCATAGTTATGCACTCCTGTGTGTCCTGCATTTCCTCCGTGTGAATGTTGCCCCTCTGGTGCCCTATGATCGACTGCTCCAAGGGATGCTTTCCATAGAGTATGTGGGTGCGTCCTGTTTACTATTGGGCTGAGAGCCAGCCCCAGGGAGTGAATTTTATTCCAGGCCTGGAATGCATCCCAAGACCATAGTATTTGGGGTCTCTCTAGACTCCATCCAGCCAGTAATTCTGGTCATTATTGAGTTTTTGGATTTTGTTCCATGTTTTTCCTCCCACTCTATCCACGATCTCCAGATTTGATCCTTTCCTGAGTGGTTGGCATTGGTAGCTGGGCACCATCTAGTTCTTCTGGTCTTGAGGGCCATCGTGTCTCCGGGTTGATTGCTTCCAAATACCCTTGATTTTTTGCACTCTTATTCACTTCTGATTATAGAAAACCATTAGCTGCATCTTAGATGGCTGCTTGAAAGCTTTTAAGACCCCAGTTACTACTCACCAATGTAGAATGAGGAACAAGACTTTAATGTATTTTGTTGTGCCAACTGAGTCTGGTGTCCCCCAATACTATGGTCCTGAGTCGGTAGATCCATTGGATCTCTCTCCCACAGCGTCTGTCTGTCTATGAGGGATTACTCTGTCTTCTGTTGTTTCTGTAAGAATTGCGGGTATTTGGTATCACTGGTATCTGTGCAAGATTAGCCTCAGCTGAATCTATCCTTGGTCTAGAGTATTGTCCTGTTCACTGACCCCCATCTGATCTTCCCAGATGTTTATGCGTTTATCTGTAGCCTGGTGTTTGGTGTTAATGATAATGCAGTATTGTGGATATACTAGTTGGTATTAGTCTACATAGACTTTTGAAGCTATTTCTCTTTGAGTCTTTCAGGTTGCTATTGAGAAGGCTACCACCCATCTGTCCTTGTGTCAAACTGTGGTGGCTTGAATGTTGCTGTGATGCTGGAAGCTGTGCCACTGGTGTTGCAAATACAAGCAAGGATCTATCATGGTGGACAGGTTTCAGTGGAGATTCTAGACTAAGACAGAGTAGGAAGAAAGACATGATGTTCTACTTCTAAAAAAAAAAAAAAGGATCAGTGAAAACCTTATGAATAGTAGTAGAACATTGTCTGATATAATGCCAGAATATAAGCCCCTCAGTTTGGGAGGCACTGAAAATGAGAAGAAACAGCTACAAGCATCCATTAAGAATTGGAGCACAAAATGTACAAATTAGGAATCTAAGAAAATTGGAAGTTGTCAAAAATGAAATGGAACATTTGAAGAGAGATATCCCAGACATTAGTGATCTGAAGTGAATTTTGAGTCAGATAGTCATATGTTCTACTATGTCCAGAATGAAAAATTGAAGAGGAACAATATCACATTCATTGTCAAAAGGAACATTTCAACATTGATCCTGAAGTATGAAACTGTCCATGATAGGATAATATTCATATGTCTACAAGGAAGACATACAACTTTTATTCAAATTTATGCACCAATCAGTAATGCCAAAGATAAAGAAATTGAAAATATTCATCAGCTTCTGCAGTCTGAGATTGATCAAACATGCGATCAAGATGCATTGATAATTATCAGTGATTGAAATGCGAAACTTGAAAACAAAGAAGAGGGATCAGCAGTTGGAAAATATGCCAGTAGTGACAGAAATGAAATGACACTGGAGATTGCATGATAGAATTTTATAAGACCAACAATGTGCTCATTGCAAATACCTTTTTTTAACAACATGAACAGTGACTATACACATGGAACTCATCATATGAAATACACGGGAAGTAAATCGACCACATTTGTGGAAAGAGACAATGGAGAAATTCAATATCATCAGCGAGAACAAGGCCAGGGACCAACTGTGGCATAGTCACAGGTTGAACTTGAAGAAAATTAAAACAAGTTTACAAGAGCCAAAGTACAACCTTGAGTTTATCCGACCTGAATTTAGAGACCACTCAAGAATAGATCTGATGCATTGAACAGTAATGACTGAAGATCAGACGAGTTATGGGATGACATCTGTTGTTGTTGTTATGTGCCGTCGAGTCAAACCCGACTCATAGCGACCCCTCCTTGGGTTTCCAAGGCAGTATCACTACGGAAGTAGGATT
>NW_006921891.1:406683-409267 GCF_000298275.1 Orycteropus afer afer
CTTCCTTCCGAGGAGTGGCTGGTGGGTTTGAACCGCCAGCCGTCTGGTTAGCAGGCAAGTGTCTTAGCCACTATGCTACCAGAGCTCCCATCTAGGACATGATATATGAAGAATGCAAAAGGTTATTAAGAATGCAAGACAAAAAAAGACCAAAATGGATGTCAGAAGAGACTCTGAACTTGGCTCTTGAACACAGAGTAACTAAAATGGATGGAAGAAATGGTGAAGTAAAAGAGCTGAACAGAAGATTTCAAAGAGTGGCTTGAGAAGACAAAGTAAAGTATAATGACCTGGAGTCAGAAAACGAAGTGAAGAAGATGCTCAGCACTCCTTAAGCTGAAAGAACTGAAGAAAAAATTCAAGCCTCGAGTTTCAATATGCAATTCTATATGTAAGATATTGAGTGATGCAGGAACCATCAAAAGAAGATGGAAGAAATATACAGAGTCACTGTTCCAAAAGAATTGGTAAATGTTCAACCATTTCAGGAGGCAGCATATGATCAAGAACCAATAGTACTAAAGGAAGAAGTCCAAGCTGCACTAAAGGAATTGGGGAAAAACAAGGCTTCAGGAATTGACGGAATATGCATTGAGATGTTTCAACAAACAGATGCAATCCTGGAAGCACTCACTCATCCATGCCAAGAAATTTGGAAGATAACTACCTGACTAACCAACAAGAAGAGATTCATATTTGTGCCTATTCCAAAGAAAGGTGGAATGTGGAAATTGTCAAACAATATCATTAATATCACACACAAGTAAAATTTTGCTGAAGATAATTAAAAAAATGGTTGCAGCAGTTATATTGACAGGGAATTGCCATAAATTCTAGCCTGATTCAGAAGAGGGCATGGAACAAGGCATATCATTGCTGATGTCAGATGGATCTTGGCTGAAAGCAGAGAATACTAGTGTGGTAGTTAAGTCTGTATGTCAACTTGGCTGGGCCTTGTTGAGGGGCTGGTCAGCAGGATGTAGTTATTCCCCATGGTGAGATTGGTAATTAACTCCATGGTAGAATCCACTGGAGCAGCTGAGAAGCTGCTTTAGGGACATGGGCTGCTTCCAGTAGATAAGAAGCAACTTTGAGGAAGGTTTCCAGTTGATGGCACGCTTGAGCCCTGCATGTAGCTGAGTTGTTGTTCAGCAGCCTGCCATGTTGTCCTGCCTATCTTGGGACTTTTAATGGACTTGAATTAATGGCCTGCTGCATGGTTTGATAATATCAGGACTGTGATATTACCAAATATCACTTGTCAACCTTGGGTTTGTCAGCCTCAGCAGCTAGCTGCTGCCTGAGTGAAGAGATGCCTCTAGCTTCAGTGGGCCAGGAGCAAGAGGCAGAGCTGAAGCCCAAGGTCGAGGGGCTTTCATTCAGTCCCTAGAGGCTGGCACCTGGAACTTGGCCCTCTAACTTCCAGAACTGTAAGAGAATAAACTCCTGTTTGTTAAAGCCATCCCATTTGTGGTATTTCTGTTAGAGCGGCACTAGATAACCAAAAAACTAGAAAGATATTTACCTGTGTTTTTATTGATTATTGCAAAGGCATTAGATTGTGTGGATCATAACAAATTATGGATTACATTTCATAGAATGGGAATTCCAGAACACTTAATTGTGCTCGTGTGGAACCTGTACATAGACCAAGAGTTAGTCATTCAAAAAGAAAAAGGGGATACTGAATGGTTTAAAATCAGGAAAAGTGTGTGTCAGGGCTGTGTCTTTTCACCATATTCGATCTGTATGCTGAGCAAATAATCTGAGAAACTGGACTGTATGGAGAAGAACACAGCATTGTGGGATTGGTAGAAGACTCATTAACAACCTGCAATATGTATATGACACAACCTTGTTTGCTAAAACAGAAGAGGACTTGAAACACTGATGAAGATCGAAGACTACAGCCTTGAATATGGATTACACGTCAGCATAAAGAAAACAAAAATCCCCACAATTAGCCCAGTAAGTTATTTGGGTCCACAATCAACACCCATAGAAGCAGCAGTCAAGAAATCAAACAATGTATTACATTGGGCAAATCTGCTGCAAAAGACCCCCTTGAAGTGTTTAGCAAAGATGTCACTTTGAGGATTAAGGTGCACCTGACCTAAGCCATGGTGTTTTCAATCACCTCATATGCATGTGAAAGCTGAACGATGAACAAGGAAGACTGAAGAAGAATTGATGCATTTGAATTGTGGTGGTGGCAAAAAATATTGAGTATGTGATGGACTGCCAGAGAACAAACAGTTCTGTCTCGGAGGAAGTACAGCCAGAATGTTCCTTGGAATTAAAGATAGCAAGACTTCTTTTCATGGACTTTGGATATGTTATCAGGAGGGACCAATCCCTGGAGGATGTCACGCTTGGTAAATTAGTGGGTCAACGAAAAGAGGAAGACTCTCAACGAGATGGATTGGCACGGTGATTGCAACAGTGAACTCAAACATAGAAACAATTTTGACGATAGTGCAAGACTGGGCAGTGGTTCACTCTGTTGTACATAGGGTTGCTCTGAGTTGGAACTGACTCGATGACACCTAACAATCACCACCAACAACAACATTGAGAAGGCCAG
>NW_006921891.1:409578-415006 GCF_000298275.1 Orycteropus afer afer
CAGAAGACTGGCGGTTCAAACCCACCAGCCACTCCTCAGAAGGAAGCTTGGGCAATCTACTTCCGTAGTGACACTGCCTTGGAAACCCAAGGAGGGGGCGCTATGAGTCAGATCTGACTCGAGGGCACATAACAACAACAACATTGTACTTTCAAATTCCAAGAGTTCATTGAGTGCTCCTATTTCATAATGTACTGTTCTTCTTTCACGAATGCAATATTTTCTCTTACACACATCTATAGGTGTGTTGTTATTATTTTTTTCTGATTACTGCATTGTCCCCCTTTATTCCAAGTTCTGTTTTGGTTTCTTTCTTTCTTTCTTTTGGTCTCTATAGTTTATGTTACAGGCTTCCCTCAAATATCTGGTGACTTTTGACTTCATATTTAAGGCAGTGAGGCAGATTGGAAGATCCAATGAGTAAGTTCTTTATTTTTTCCTTTGTGGACTTGAATGTAATTGTTTGAGCTGTTTAATTGGGGGATCCCTAGCTGTCAGGATCTTTAGGCAATTTCTAGGGCTGATCAGTTGTTTTTTTTTTTTTTTTTCCTGAGAATAATACTTTGATTTCTTGCCTATAAATAAGGCAAATATATAACATTAAACATAGTATATGAGTATCTAATATATTAAATAGTATGTAATACTACTTACAGAGCTCTGAGTAGGAAACTTAGGAGGTAGCGAGTTTTTGTTAATGGAGGAGGAGCAACTCAGAAAAGGAGGGTGAGAATGGTTGTACAACTCAAATAATGTAATCAATGTCATTGAAATATAAATATAGAAATTTGAATTGGTGTATGTTTTTGCTGTGTATATTGTCAACAACAAAACAAAATGAATTGTATATTTTTTAAAAAAGGAAAAACAAAAGACTATTTGCAGAGCTCTGAGATGAGAGTAGAGGGAGGGAACTGGATATCTCACTGTTAACTGTGGTCCTTACAGGCGAGAATGGCCAGACTTCGTCTCACCTACTTTGGTCATGCTGTCAGAAGAGACCAGTCCCTGGAGAAGGATATCATGCTTGGTGAAGTGTAGGGTCAGCGAGAAAGGGGAAGACCTTCAATGAAGTAGGTTGACACAGTGGCTACAACAACAGGCTCAAGCAAAGGATTGTGAGGCTGGTGCAGGACCAGGCAGTATTTCGTTCTGTTGTACATGGGGTAGCTGTGAGTCAGAGCTGACTCGATGGCACCTAACAACAATAACAACAAGTAATCCGAAAAGGTTGGTCGTTGGAAAGAAAGGCCTGACAATCAGTTTTCATAAAGATTATAGTCAAGGAAACAATGGAATGCACTTCTGTTCTGTAACACATGGAGTTACCATGAGTAAGAATCCTCTCAAGAGAAATGTTTTTTGTTGTTGTTGTTTTTTGATTTGGGCACCATTGTCCACCTTCCAAAATGTCATTGCTGGCGTCTCTCATCCCATTCTTTCTTATAGGGCTCCAAAACTCACTGCCATCGAGTCAAATCTGACTCATAGCAACCCCTTCTTGGGTTTCCAAGATGGTATCTCTATGGAAGGAGATTGCCCAGTTTTCCTTCCAAGGAGTGGCTGGTGGGTTTGAACCTCCAGCCTTCTGGTTAGCAGTCAGATGCCCTAGGCACTACACAACCAGAGTTCCCTCTTATAGGGTTATACCTTTAAAATAACTAAGTTCTTTATTTCCGTTTTAGTAGAATTTTGTAAAGAGGTAAATCTGTGCTTAAGTGGAAGGTCAATTATCTATTGAATATTTTAATGACTATACTTCGATTTCTTGATTGTTACTACATGTGTATGTGTGTGTATATCTGTTAATTGCAGTTGTCTCCATATCTATTAATAGCTGTTGTCCCTAGGGTAGGATAATGGAGTGGTTTATTCACATTCCACTTCATGCACTTTCTACAGTTTTAATCGTTTGTTTTGTATTGTTCAGAAAGCATGCATTATTTTTAAAATCTGGAAAAAATATTTGGAAAGAGATGAATGCATCCATGACATTTGTTTCCTGTGGCTATTCATCTAAAGCAAAAACAATTAAGGAGGAAAAGAAAATTAGGTAAGAGAAAGGAAGTGGAACTTTTATAAATGTCAGCATTGGAATTAAAATGTCATTAAATGAGAGGTTTCTTTTGTCAGTATTTTATTGGTTTTACCAAGCCAGATTCAGAAGGGAATTATGGTATATGAATTCATTATCAATTCATTGAGATTTTATGACATACTAGGGACCAAGCTGGTCCTGGGATTACAAAGCCATAACCTCTGCACGGAAAACCCAGCCCAGTAAAGAAAGACACATAAATCAATGATTGCATGATGGTTTCATGAGTGCCATAGCATAGGGATGAACAAAGCTTTGATGGACAGAGTCTCGAGATATTTCCTCTCCTGGGGCAGGAGTGGATGGGGGAGTGGATTGGGAAATCTTCATAAGAGTGACATTTGAAGTGAATCTTTTTATCAGCTTAACCTTTGCTCTCTAGTCCTCCCTGCTAATGTGCTGGAAATAACAGAACGGTTTCTCCCTCTTGCCCTTCCCTCATGAGTTGCTTTCTCTCTTACATTTTTTCATTTAGAAAAATGGGAATAAATGATTTTTCAAAGCATACCTCTAAACAGAGTAATAAGATTTAGCTTAGGGAACAATTTTTTTTTCACTCTGACTTGAAAATCTATTTATTCACGACAAGGAATTTCAAATTATAGTGATGTGAAAGAGGAAAGTACATGAGAGATTAAATAAAACACTCTCACTTTACATTGTTAGGCAACTGGACTCAGGTAACAAACAGAAAGATGTTACATGGATTATGGCTTTTGGGAAGACAGCCAATCATGCATTTGATTTGCCATTCTAATCATAACAGCATTGAAAATTTATGGTCATTCTAAGGCTTAGCATTGCTTGAATTTACTGGTAAATTAAAGTTTCTGAAGAGGTAATAGGAGCTCTGGTAGTTTAGTGCCTAAGGCACTTGACTGCTAACCAGAAGGCTGGCGGTTCAAATCCCCCAGCCACTCCTTGGAAGGAAGGTTGGGCAATCTACTTCTGTGGTGATACTGCCTCAGAAACCCAGGGAGGGGTCACTGTGAGTCGGGTCCAACTAGACAGCACATAACAACAACAACAATGATGAAGAGGTAATACAATAAAACCTGCAAAAACCAGAACTTGTGTAAGGCGGAAACCTGTCACAGAAGGAAAACTCAAATATTTTCCAGTAATAGAGGGTGATAGGAAAGTGGTAAGACCGTACCCTGTCAAAGGTGGAAAACTTGTGAGACTCAGAAAAATAAGGCAGTCCCCTTGAGTTCTGGTTCTCACAGGTTTCACTGTGCATTCATGTGATACAAAACCAAGTATAAATTGGCATACAATGGAAAATTTCCTACAGTTCCTACATGCCATGTCTTAGTTCCTGCCACCCACCTCCACTCCACCTTCCACCCCTGGTAAATACTTGGTCTCTTATATAGTTACTTTTTTTCCCCCCAGAATTTCATAAAACAAATATGAATATTAATTCTTCTTTTCTCATGTTTTATATAAGAGTTTTTCTGACAAATAGTAAGTTTAACCCAACAATATTGATATTACCCAGTATTTAAATTAACAGCAGAAAACAGTATAACTTCACAAAGATACAAAAAATGGGAAACAATGGCACCAATCGAGAGATACTGTGATAGATTTTATTATTTGTTCATAATTATTTGTACCCTGCCTGTATTTGTCCTGTTTTCCTATAGGTGGAATTACTTCTCCACCTCATGCACTTTGGGCATGGCCAATTGACTGGCTTTGGCCAATGGAATGTGAGCAAATAATACCTAAGGTGTGTCCGTACAGAAGCTTTAATGCACTTCTGTGGTTTGGTTCCTTTCATTGTACTTCTGTCCTTCACCAGGAAAGCAAAATTTTCCACATAGTGTCTGCTTTTAAGCCTGAGTCCTAGAATCCAAAGACACATGAAACCGAGCTGAACCTAGCAGAGCCTAATAGAGCAACAGCCCTCGTGTAACTTTAGAAAAACATAAATGTTCGCTGATGTATGCTCTTGATATTTTGGGGTTGTTTGTCGTTATAGCAATAGCTCACTAATACTTATACCAACTCCTTTTCTTGGAAATTCGATAGAAAGTTGTGGAGTGGTAATTGGAGGAAGTGAATGCCTCACAAAAAAGATCTATAAATACTAAAATCTGGAGGTCTACCACCATAAAATCCAGCCCATCAGAAAATCATCCCATGGCTCACAGTGAAAGTCAACTGTCATCAAGCCCTACCTTTGCTCACAGAGCTTCTAATTTAAATTAATCTTAAAGATGAAAGTATAAACAAGGAAAGCCACCAATATGAAACAGAAACTAAAACACACACAAATAAAGGAATTTGTAGGAAACACATATGAATAAGCACAAAGAAAATGTTTAAAGAAACCAAAACTGATATTCTCCAAGCTAGGATGACAATATTTTACTGTCATGAAACAGGATTAGAATGACATGTTTAAATGAATAGTAAAATATACTTATAGCCCAAATGAAAAATATCAGTAAAAGATAAGGTAATCTCCCAGCCTTACTGCCCCATTGAACACTCCCATGAAGAACCATTGACATTGTCTGGTGGATCAAGGAGCTGTGCGACTCAGTAGACCAAAAAAGAATAAAATGCAAATGGAAAACGGGACAGAAAGGATTACAAAAGAAAACTGTCTAGTAGGTCCACTGTCGAATAGAAAGAGGTTTCAAAAATAGAGAACAGGGCAAGTGGAGGAGGGAAATCATGAAATAAGACACGAATACATTCTGAAATACAGGGGGATAGGTCTCCAGATTGAAACTCACTGAGCGCCCAGCAAAATAAATGAAACATGATTGACGTTAGGCAGAGTGAAATTTCATACTACCAAGAATTTTTTTAAAAGTCTAAAAGCTTTGGGGGGGGGCGGGGACTGGGGAGAGGTGGGCAGATAACATACAAAGAATTAAGACTCTGATTAACCTTGTACTTCTCTTCTTATTATTATTCTCTTTTTCTACAGAGAAGAGTTTGTTTTACATTCAACATTTCGTGTACATTTAGTTTCATTCCCCACTTACCATCCCCAACCCTAACCCAGTCTCCTTCCCTCCCTGCCCAGTAACACCCCTCCCCGTGTCCCTCATAGTCACACACTCCTGTGTGTCCTGCATTTCCTCTGTGGGAATGTTGCTCCCTCTGGTGCCCTGTGGTCATTGCTCCAAGGGATGGATTTCCATATAATATGTGGGTGCGTCACCCTGGATTGAGTGGTCTGCATGTACATCTTGTATACTGTTGGGCTGAGAGCCAGCCCCCAAGAGTGAGTTTTATTCCAGGCCCAAAATGTATCCCAGGGCCATAGTATTGGGGGTCTCACCAGACTTGATCCAACCAGTAATTCTG
>NW_006921891.1:415141-419733 GCF_000298275.1 Orycteropus afer afer
TTTTGCACTTTTCTTCACTTCTGATGATAGGAGACCATTAGCTACATCTTAGCTGGCCACTTGAAAGCTTTTAAGACCCAAGTCGCTACTCACTAATGTAGGATGAGGAACAAAATTTTTATGTATTTATTGTGCCAATTGAGTCTAGTGTCCCCAGTACTATGGTCCTGAGTGAGATGCATTGGATCTCTCCCCCACAGTGTCTGGCTGGCTGTGAGGGATTACTCTATGTCCTCTTCTGTTGTTTCTGTAAGAATTGAGGGTATTTTGTATCACTGGTATCTGTGCAAGACTAACCTCAGCTAAATCTATCCTTGGTCTAGAGCATAATCCAGATCACTGACCCCTATCTGATCTTCTCAGATGTTTATGCATTTATCTGTAGCCTGGTGCTTGGTGTTAATGATAATGAAGTATTGTGGATATACTGGTTGGTATTAGTATCTGTTGTCTATATCTTATGTGCACAATTCGGTGTCCACTCTTCTAATGTTATCATGGTGGTCACAGACTCTTTCTATACCATCCCTCCCCTGACCCACGTCAGCGAGTGGCCCCCAACTAGCCTGAAATTAATCCCTCTCCTTCCCTCCCCACCCCGCTAACCTATGAAGTGAGTTTCCTTTCTTAAGCAAACCCTTCTTTGTCTCCTTACAGTAATGGGCTCATACAATATTTGTCCTTCTGCAATTGAGTTGTTTCACTCAGCATAATGCCCTCCAGGCTCATCCATGGTGTGAGATGATTTACGTATCCTTCATTGTTCTTTAATGTACCATAGTATTCCATTGTGTGAATGTACCATAATTTGGTTATCCATTCATCCGTTGATGGGCATTTAGGTTGTTTCCATCTCTTTGCTATAGTGAATTGTGTTACAATGAACATAGGTGTGCATATGTCTGTTCATGCTCTGCCTCTCACCTCTTTAGGATATATTCATAGTAATGGAATTGTCAGGTCAAATGGTATTTCTGTCTTCATTTTTTTAAGGAAATGCCATACCATTTGCCAAAATGGTTGTACCATTTTACAATCCCGCCAGTAGTGTACAAGAGTTCCAATCTCTCCGCAACCTCACTAGCATTTATTTTCTGTCCTGTTGAAGTTTGCTATTATTGCTAAGGTAAGATGATATCTCATAGTTTTTTTGATTTGCATCTCTCTAATGACTAAAGGCTCTGGTGGTGTAGTGCCTAAGGCATTTGACTGCTAACCAGAAGGTTGGCAGTTCAAGCCCACCAGCCACTCCTCGGAAGGAAGTTGGACAATCTAACTTTGTAGTGATATCGCCTCAGAAACCCAAGGAGGGGTCGCTATAAGTCAGATCGGACTTGACGACAGTACATTTGGTTTTAATGACTAAAGATCGTGAGCAATTCCTTATGTGTTCATTGGCTGCCATAACCTTGTACTTTTTAATAGGTGCACAGGTTGCTAGAAGTAAACAGAGCAATGTCTTCAAATTTTCAACTAAAAATTCTATACCCAGCCAAAGTACCAATCAAATGAGTGTTTAAAATAATATTTTCAGACACAAAAATACTCAAAAACTTACCTCCCATATATTCTTTCTCAGAAAAACACTAATGGATCTACTCTACCAAACCAAAGAAGTAAACAACCCAAAAATGATGAAGAATAGAAGGGAAAATGTAAGGGAAAAAATGCAGTATTTTTGGTTATATTTTGTCGTACAATAAACCACCCCAATATGTAGTGGCAAGTATATATATATATATATATATATATATGGTCAGGAATTCCAACAGAGCCAAGAAAGGATGGCTCCTTTCTTTTTCAAGACATCTGGGGTCTCTGCTGGGATAACTCAAATGACAGAGAGTAACTCGAATGACTGTAGGCTAGCATAGCTGGGGTTGGAAGATCCATTTCCAAGATGGCTTTTTCACTCACATGGCTGGCACCTGGGCTGGGATAACTGAAGGACAGGTCAGGTTAGAATGTCTACTGGAGATCTGTAAGTGCTCTTCCAACATGGTAGCTCACACTTCTTACATGGTAGCTCAGAGCAGGTATTCCCAGTGAACAAGGCAGAGTTGTAAGGCCTTCTATGATCTAGCCTTCAGAATTCACATAGCATCACTGCTGATGGTTGAAGCTGTCACAAGCCCACCAGATTCAAGGGAGGGGACCTAGACAACACCATTAATGAGAAGAGAATCAAAGAATTTACAGCTGTGTTTTAAAACCATTACAAAAGTGGTCCAACAGAGAAGAATAGCAGGAAGAAATCCTCAGAGAATAGTTGTACAGCAGGTCTAAAAAGCAACAAATTCAGACTGGAGCGTTTCCAAGGGAAATAAATAAATGATAAACAATTAAATCTGATATATTATACTGTATTTTTGCCTATACATATGTTGGAACATATGAGATGAATTAGCAATAAGTACATAAAAACTAAGCAAATGGAAAATGATGTGATTTTGACTCTGTGGTAATTACTGCATAATAATTATACATTACTTGACTCAGCAGTGAATAATATTTATAAAGTAATATTCAAAATTAATATTAATAAAGCATTGTGATATCACCACTAGAAGAATGGGAACAGGTAAGAGGGATACTCTCTAATTTTCAGATATTTTATGTTGACTTTATATTATGGTAGATAATGATTGTACTTTTGGTGGAAAGTAGACAAGATAGAAGAAAAAGCCAAAGATTTGATCATGGTGGCTTCTGGAGAAAGAGACTGAGGATGGGGAAGGGTGGGGCAAGGAACTCTTGTTTTTGTCATAAATTTTACAGTATTATTTGACTTTAAAATATGTTCACATATTTTTTTTAAAAAAAAATCTTGTCAATTCTGAGCTATTCCATTTATGGCAAAATCCAAAATTATAGATGTAATACCTGATCAGCATGTATTGACAAAAAAACCAAAACCATCATTAGTTGATAAATATATAAAACTCAACACAGCCCTTCATAGCCAACTTCCTATGTGCATTATACTGAAGCCAATTCAAAATCTAGGCTTTTTCTCTAAACGCATCTTGTTTCTCCATGTGGATGAGCCTTTGCATATACTGTTCCCTCTACAAGGAAGTCTCCTTCACTCCTTCTGGAAAATCCTAATCACCCACTGTTTAACCCAGATGCTTCCACTGACTCCCCTGTTGAACCATGGAAACAGAGTCATTTCTTTCTCTATCCTCCTGCACCATATTGTGCATACTTACTATAGAATATTTCACATCTTGTATCTATTTATGTGTCTGTCTCCAACATAATCTATGAGCTCATAGGAAGTAAGATGGTTGTTGTATATCTTTATGCCTATGATGCCTCATGGGAGCTCTGGTGGTATAGTGCCTAAGGCATATGACTGCTAACCAGAAGGCTGGTGGTTCAAACCCACCAACCACTCCTCAGAAGGTAGACTGGGCAATCTGCTTCTGTAGAGATACCACCTCAGAAACCCAAGGAGAGGTCACTATCTATGAGTCGGAATCAACTCGACAACAGTGAGGTGTTTTTTTTGTTTTTTTTTTTTTTTTGGTTTTGGTATAGTGGCTCACAAGATACCTAGCATATTCAAAGTGCTCTGTTATTAGTTGAATGAATGAGTCAATCAATCCAACAACCCATTTGTATCATTTATCTGACTTTTGTAGACTGACTTTTTTCTTTCATATTAAAACTATATAGATGCAATTTATATCATCACAGAAAAGGCATCAAAGCTTAGGTCTGTCATGCATGGTAATTCATTTATGGTCATGTAGAAAATTCTGTGGTTTTATAGACAATTATGTTTGAGAGAGAGTCCTTGGGTAGTGCAAACAATTAACCTTCTTGGCTGCTAACTGAAAAGTTTTAGGTTCAAATCAACCCAGAGGCACCTTGAGAAAAAGTCCTGGTGATTTAATTCCAAAAATCAGCCATTGAGTACCTATGGAGCACAGTTCTACTCTGACATGAGTCAGAGTCAAAATTAACTCAACAACAACTAGTTAGGTTGTGTGTGTGTATGTGTGTGTTTGAGAGAAATATACACTCTAAGGTAATGTTTGATTTTTCTAACTCTAGTGATATTTCCTTAGTACTAATTAGAGGAACCAATTCCTGTAATCCATCTGATTAACTTGGAGCTAACTATAGGTTCCAGGCCAGTGTTTACAGCCAGAACATAAAAAATCTGATATCAGATAAAAGAATTTTACAAGTTCTTTCTTAATCCAAAGCATCATAATGTTTTAACACTTGTTTATAAATTGGAAAGGAAAAATGCATGTAAGTGAAATGGGAAATCTGATCCCTTATATAGCTCACCTTTTTCTCAGAAGAGATTTTCTATCATAAGTTGCTTGGAAATTGCTTATTAAAGAGAATTCCATAGCAGTGCCCCTTGAACTCATGTTCACTTTTCCTTCATTGGGGATTATTTACAATGTCTTCAACCTTATTGCCTTCTGAACCTATCTAAGTTATTTGAGGCTCATTAAAAATTCAGTCATATATAGATATATTTATGTGTGTGTGTATATATATATATATATGTGTGTGTGTGTATATATATATGTATGTATGTATATATGTGTGTGTGTGTGTGTTGTTGT
>NW_006921891.1:419903-431449 GCF_000298275.1 Orycteropus afer afer
TAAGCAAATAAAAACTGTTAGTACCACCCAACCCAGATAGGAATTTGTATAGGGTTAAGAACACAACTAGCCTTAAATATATAAATCCTTGTGTATGTCAACAGAAAACTCCTTAGTCATTCTCAATTTGTTGCTCTCCTCTTGAGTCACTTATTCTTTGATAGACGAAAGTCCCATTTCCTGATCCAGAGGAAGCCATAACTCCAACTAGATTTCTCATGGCCTCGTCAATTGAGCATTCCACAGAAGAGCCTTGTAGGAAGATGTGACGGGGATCGACATTGAGAGCAGTAGAATCACCAGCTACACAGTCATGAATTCTTAGGGACTAAAGATTTCTTGTGAGGCAGTGGTAGTTCAGTGGCAGAATTCTCTCCTTCCATCTGGGAGACCTGGGTTCAATTCCCAGCCAATGCACCTCATGTGCAGCCGCCACCCATCTCTCGGGGCTTGCATGTGGCTATGACACTGAACAGATTTCAGTGGAGCTTCCAGGCTGAGAGGGACTAGAAAGAAAGGCTGATGATCTCCTTCTGAAGTTCAACCAGTGAAAACCCTGTGGGTCACCACTCTGATTCCGCAGCCCGTCATGAGGATCGCACAGGACCGGGGAGCATTTTGTTTCTTTGTGCATGCATTTGCCATGAGTCAGCAGCCAACAATGAAGACTTCTCATGCCCACTCAAGCACAAATGAACACGTTATAACCTTTTAACAGCCTTGTTATTATATCACAGTGTGGACTATGCCAATCACATCCATTGGAATCCAACATTCATTTTCCCACAAACCCTGAATTTCTGGAGAAATTCAGCCATGAGTGGTTGCTTGATATACCTTCAAATGTTGTTGTTGTTGTTATGTGCCGTGGAGTCAGACCTGACTCATAGTGACCCTTCCTTGGGTTTCCAAGGCAGTATCACTATGGAAGTAGATTGCCCAACCTTCCTTCCAAGGGGTGGCTGGTGGGTTTGAACTGCCAGCCTTCTGGTTAGCAGTCAAGTGCCTTAGGCACTACACTACCAGAGCACCTATATCTTCAAATAGATTGTGGAAATACCACTTGTTGCTTTTCTCTCTTCTCATTCAGGGTTGCTGAAAGAACGAGATAGGTGGAGACTGCAACAAAGCTCTGCAGTCTCCACAATCAACTGAAAGTTTGGGTAAAGAGAGGAGAAACAAGAGCATTTCAGAGGTCAGACTTCCTGTTGGAGCAGGAAGTCTGAGGGTTCACAAGTTCAGTGGAAGAGGCCATCCAGAACAGACCTCGCTAGAAACATTATCACCTCCATCAGGGTTGTATTCTTCATAATGAGAAACAGCTGCCCTTGTGGGGTTTCAGGAAGTTTCTGCCCCAGTGGAAGCCAGACGCACAGTGATACACGCAGCTTTTTTTTGCCACTAAACTGAAAGAAAGCAATCTTTCCCCTTCTGTCAGTTCCCGCCGTTGCGTGAGAAGGATGTGTGCCCATCAGAGGCTGGTGGTTGGTTTTTCCACACCAAGACCTCAGTGATGCCGATGCCCATTGTTCTGTTGTGTCACTTGTCTTAAGTAAAAGTGAAGCTCTCTGTAATTAGAAAGGCGATGATGTCATGGCAGAAAGGGCCTGAACAGCAGGCTTTGAACAAAGCCTGGGGCTGCAGCTGCAACCTACACTGTAATTTGAAATTTGAGTCCAAATTATCCGACACCATAACACAGCAACAAAGAGGCTTTCTCCTGCCAGGCCGCAGAGTAACCAGCAGGCAAGCCCCGGGCTGTCACAAAGCGACCTTCCCTCGGGAAATCCGTTTCTGTTCAATCTCGGGAGAGAGGCTGTTCTGGAGAAGGAATTGCTTAAACTGGCAGGGCCAATTCCAGGCAGGGTTTTGGGTGACTTTGTGAGCTGATGGAAAGCAGCTCCTTGTTTCAGATCAGAAATTGGTAGCAGTGAACTGTCTTCTAGCATCTCATTTGGTTTGCTATCTAGAGTCACTCAGAGTTAAAACTCCAACAAAACACAAAGATTGACTATGTATATGCCCTTTTACTTTCCTACAGAAAAGAGAGAGAGAGAAGAAGAAGAAGATAGTAAAGGGCAGGGATTGTCAATCTTAGGGTTGTCTTGGAGTTTTAACTCTGAATGTATCTGTTGTTGTTGTTGTTATATGCCATCGAGTCGGACCCGACTCATAGCGACCCCTCCTTGGGTTTCCGAGGCAGTATCACTACAGAAGTAGATTGCCCTATCTTCCTTCCGAGGAGTGTATCTAGGTAGGTTTAACCCGTACAAATTCAGAACTTGGGATTCGCCTGATTTGCAGCACAGTGCAAGCATCTCCCTCCCCCGTATTCTTATACAACTCCATGATGTTACAGGAGTTGAGAGTCATTTCTTGGTGTCTTAAGACTCTCCCCATTAAAGTTCAAAAGCTTGGGGTGGGGATGGTGCTTTGAGCTTTTATCAGGCATTCACCTTAGTGGAAAATTCTCTCTGGTATTCCTCTCTGAGACAATAAGCTGGAAGCCAGGTCTTCTGGGAATAAGGCAGGAATGAAAGGTCTCACCGTGTTCTGGGTTATTATGGTTGCTCTTAGGTGCCATCGTGTCGATTTGGACTCATTGTGACCCCATATGACAGAGTAGAGCTCCCCTGTAGGGTTTTCTAGGCTGAAATCTTTCACCAGGTCTTTGAAGAGGGAACGAAAAGATTTGGAGGTGGGAATTTGCCACAGGCAAACTACCCCTCGTTACTGTTACCGGCTGGTCCTGCTCCCAGGAGAATAGCTACCTCAGTTTGCAACTTTATTAATTAATCTTCCTTGTGCTTCAAGTACCAAGCAATAAAATAATCTGGGAGCTGACATGTTTAATTATGTGGTTGTTTACTGAAACTTACTTACCTTCGTCATTGATCCTTCTACCCCCTCTTTCTCCCCCTTTTCCCTAAACATACAAGCAACCCAAAGGACTGCCTGGCCCTTTCCTCTGCACCCTCTCAATTTGGGTCCCTCTCTGGTGACATAGTGCCTAAGGCATCTGACTGCTAACCAGAAGGCTGATGTTTCAGACCCACCAGCCAGTCGTCAGAAGGAAGACTGGGCAATCTACTCTGTAGTGCTACCATCTCGGAAAGCCAAGGAAGGGTCTCTGTGAGTCAGATCCAACTCGACAGCAGTGCATTGCATTATTGTTGCACTCTTCCACCTTTAAATTATCACTGTTTGGAAGCCACACCACCCAAATATCTCTTGAACCAAAGTGTAAGCAAACTTCTTCTGTAACAGGCCAGACAGTAAATACTTTAGGCTTTGTTGACCACAGTCTCTGTTTCTACTACTTAACTCTGCCTTTATTATGAGAACTCAGCCGCATGCGATATCTAAACAAATGGGCACAGCTGGGTTCCAATAAAACTTTATTTGTGGACACTGAAATTGAAATTTCATGTAATTTTCGCATGTCACAACATATTTTTTTATTTTTTTGCCAATGATTTAAAATTGTAAAAACCATTCCTAGCTCACTGGTCACACAAAAGCAAGGGGTGGGCATGATTTGGCCTGCAAACCAGAGTTTGTCAACCCCTATTCTGGCGGTGTAGTGCCTAAGGCATTTCACTGCTAACTAGAAGGTTGGCGGTTCAAACCCACCAGCCACTCTGCAGAAGGAAGACTGGACAATCTACTTCCATAAAGATTTACCACCTGGGAAACCCAAAGGGGATTGCTATGAGTTGGAATTGACTCGATGGCAGTGAGCTTGGTTTTTGGTTTGGGCACTAAGGGAAAAGGAGCTCTGGTGATGCAGTACCTAAGGCATTTGCCTGCTAACGAGGTTGGCAGTTCAAACCTACCAGCTACCTCATGGAAGGAAGATGGTGCAATCTATTTCTGTAAAGATTTACCACCTTGGAAACCCAATGGGGGTTGCTATGAATTGGAATTGACTGGATGGCAGTGATTTTCTTTTTGGTTTTGAAGCACTAACGGAGTTGGACAGAAATGGGTAGTGACTGCTTATATTTACAGGGTTTCTTTTATCATTTATGAACATGTTCTAAAATTAGATTGTGGTGATAGTTGCATAGCCACATGAACATATTAAAAAAGATCCAATTGTACACTTTAAATGGGTGAATTGTATGGTATGTGAATTACATCTCGATAATTTTGTGGTTTTTTCTAAAAAAGGAGAGCTTACAGCAAAAACACATCAGTGCAATTTGAACATGAAAGAAAGATATTTTGAAACTACAGCTCTTACCTGTTCTACTCATTTAGAGTTATATGCTACCTTGTAGTTCTTTTCCATGTGTATTTTAATTTCCCAATGACATTGCAAATCCTCATGCTTCCTTGTATGCATGTGTTTGCTGATTTAGTGTGTAAGTATCATTCTGGGTAGTCACAGTAAAGTCATTTAAATCAAACCAGAGCTGGAGATGATAGGTTATTGAGCATGGGTGTGTCCAACATAACCCACAGCAACCTTACTGATGTGAAATGACTAAGTGGGAAAGAAAGAATCTTGAGTTGCATTTGTGAACTGATAGATCTTGTTTTTGACATTGTGCATCTCATGGGATAGCTCTCTGATCTACTGAAGCAAGCTTGGAAAGCAAGATGTTTAGTTAGGTTTATGTTGCTGTTTCACCATCCATAAAGCCAAGGGAATTACATAGATTTTTTTAAATGTGTTATTTCATGACTTTAACAAATATTGATGAAGAAACTACTGTGTGCACAGCAGTAGATCCAAAGATTATTTAAGCAAATTCAATAAATAATAAATGACCATGCTGGTGTGGTTGTTAGCTTTCTACCAAAAAAAAAAAAAAAAAAAAAAAAACCAGCAACTGACTGCTGTTGAGTCAGATCCAACTCATAGCAATCCCTCCTTGGGTTTCCAAGGCAGTATCACTAGTAGATTGCCCAACCTTCCTTTTGCACTGTAAGCAAATTCCATTGGCTAACAACTTTTTCTTTTCTAGAAGTTTATATTTGACACATAATTTCTTGACAGGTATTAATTAATAAAATCCACAAAGTGTGTATCATAGGTATGACATCAACATATATTAACTAAGTCAGCAAGAATGACGTATGTTCAAATAGAATCATATTCTTGCTTAGCATTTTCTCTGGAGAACAGCCACAATCCATTCCATAAATTGTTTCCATCAAGTTGGCTCCGACTCACAGTGACCGCATGCATAAGGACATATGTTGCCCAGTCCTACAGCATGTGCACGATCATTGGTGTGCTTGAGTCCACTGTTGTGTCCACTGAGTGCCTTCCACCCTAGAGGGCTCATCTTCCAGCTCTGTATCAGACAGTGTTCTCTTGTGATCCGTAGGGCTGTCATTGGCTTATTTTGGAAAGTAGCTCTTCAGGCCTCTCTTCCTTGTCGTCTTAGCCTAGAAGCTCTGCTGAAACCTGTCCACCATGGATGGCCCTCTTGGTATTTGAAATACTGGTGGCATAGCTTCCAACATCATAGCAACACCAAGCTCCCACAGTATGACAGACTGACAGATAAGTAGTGAGTGGGTCCTATAAATTACATTCAAGGGTTAAGGTTCATTAATAGTATTACAGGCCTAAAATAGCTTTCTACCCTAGAATACTATCTAGAGTAAAGATGTAGCAATATATTAAATTACTAGAAGTTTTGACTTCAGGGGAATGTGGTTAAAAAAAAATCATTTGCCTCTCGGGTATCTAAATTTGAATGACCTAATTCTCAGCAAGTGAAAATGCAAAGTCAAAGTTGTAGGCAAAGCAGGGCCCTTGAAAGGCAGACTTTCCACAGATTGACTTACTTCCTCATTTTCAAGATTACTTCTCTCCTTGAGGTCCACCCAGGGCCTGGCCAAGCTCGCAAAATCCCTAGTAGTTATGGGCCGTGGCTATAGTTAATAGCAAGTAGTGTCCATTTGCCTGGAATGGCCTCTCTGTGTTCCCTGGGAATCTGTAATGGTGGTGACCAAAGACGGGAAGTAGAATCCTGGGATTTGGGAAGTAAAATAAAGAGTGTAAAATAATCACACTTTATTCTAATCTTATCTGAGGAGTCCAGTTGGCGCAGTGGTTAAGTGCTTGCCTGCTAACCAAAAGGTCAGTGGTTTGGATCCACCAGCCACTCTGTGGGAGAAAGATGTGGCAATCTGCACCATAGATATGACAGCCTTGGAAACCCTGTAGGGCAGTTCTACTCTGTGCTAAAGGGTCACTATGAATCAGAATGAGACCACTATGAATTCCACTATGAGCTGGAATTCAGCTGCAATGGGTTTGCTTTGGTTTGGGCGTTAATCCCATCTGAGTGCTGACCTTATGAAAGAGGAAAAGAGATACAGAAGAGACAGAGGAAGGGCAGCCATATGATGACATGGCTATAAGCCAAGGAACTCCTGGGACTACCAGAAACTGGGAAAGACAAGAAAGGATCTCCCCCTGGGACTTCACAGGGAGAATAGCCAAACTGACCCATTGATTTGGACTTCTGGCTTCCAGAACTTTGAGACAATACATTTTTGTTGTTTAAAGTCTCTCACTTTGTGGTACTTTGTTCCAGCAGCCCTAGAAAACTAAGCCACCAACCTAATGCCCAATATTGAGCAAGTACTTTGACTTTTACCTGATTCTCTAAGTATACCGAATTGAAAGTAAAAGTTCTCCCTGACTTCTGAAGGAGAAAGTGGGGCGTAGAATGGTTAACTGGTCCAGGAGGAGGGGAAAAAGTAACCCAGGGGCATCCCAGTCTAAGGGAGCCACTTCTGGAGACTATAAGCCAACCCTGAAAAATGTCTAGATTGGATAAACTGTGTCTAGAAAAGTTAAATTGTCCCATGACTGTGACAGACCACTTGGATTATCTGCCTGGGTTATTTGGATTATGCCTAGAAATCCTCAGAATATTCCAGAATGGTTCAATTCATTTTTGTCCTGAGATTGGGCACATAAGGTTGCTGAATCAAGAGAATGCTGTGTTTTTTAAAGATGGAAGGCACTTGAGCATATGGCTTTGTTAAGGAGGAAGACACAGAGAAACAATACCCACAAACTAGAAACAGTATGACAACAGATAAACAAAAGATGGTACATCCCATGCTATGAAATACAAGTTAGCAATAAAACAAAGTGACCTACTGTTCCATACAACGACCTGAGTGAGTCTCAAAATAATTATGCTCAGTGAAAAAGCCAGACACAAAAGAGTACATCCTGCATGATTCCATTTATATGTCATTCTAGAACATTCAAGCTAACTTACCATGACAAAAAGTAGACCAGTGGTTGCCTAAGGAGAGAAGCAGAGAGAAAGGAATGGAGAGCAAAAAGACACAAGGAAACCTGAAGGAGATGGAAATGTATCTTGATTATGGTGGTGGTTTCAAGGGTATTAAAACTGAAAAATAATACCCTTTGAATGGATGTTGTTTACCGTACATGAATTCTATATACTTCAATTAGCTGATTTACAAAAAGATAGCGAGGGAGGCTCTCTGGGGTCCCATCAACTTGAAGAGGACTGCCTCTAGCATGCAGAAGGAAGGCATGGCGGTCAAGGAGAAAACAATTACAGTGCCAGTCATAGATGAGGGAGTCCCTGGGTGCTCCAGTTACTGCACTTGGCTGCTAACTGAAATGTTGGGGGTTTGCACCTACCTAGCGGTGCCTCAGCAGAATGGTCTGGGGATCTGCGTCCAGAAGCTCACAGCTGTTGAAAACCCTATGGAGCACAGTTCTCTTCTGACACACGTGGGATTGCCCAGAGTCAGAAACAACTCGGAAGCAACTGGAGGTCTCCTAGATGAGCAGGGAGAAGAGCGTGGTTAGCTCCCATTTTTCTGCATGCTTCCTCAAAAGCTCCATGCATCACTGTCCCTAGTAAAGAGTCTCCATTCACAATCTACCTTCATGCAGACCACCATGAGGCCCAGTCACATCTGAGGACTTGACACTAACACTGTCACCTCTGGATCAACCCAGGCAGAAAATTTGGAGCTCTGGTAGCGTAGTGCCTAAGGCACTTGACTGCTAACCAGAAGGCTGGCAGTTCAAAGCCTCCAGCCACTCCTCGGAAGGAAGGTTGGGTGATCTACTTCCGTCGTAATAACACCTAACACCTCGGAAATCCAAGGAGAGGTCACTATGAGTTGGGTCCAACTCAACGGCACATAACAACAACACACCTCTGAATGCAGCCCAGTCTTCAGGCTCTCTGTCCGGCTCAGTATGCCTGTCATGTAGAGCCCTTGAGACCCCTGGCAACAAACTTGCCGAGATGTCAAGTGGTGTTTCCTTTGATTTTTCTCCTGTGTCCCCTTCCTCCCTGGTAGCTCCAGTAGCAGTAAGAAGGTGGGAGTTCAGACTTCATCACAAAGCTTCAGCGTGAGAGGAGGGCCTAAAAAACAGGGACCTGCAAGCACCTCTGTGGTTATCAACTCTTACTTAACCAGTTACCAGAGTATGTTGTTGTTGTTGTTGTTATGTGCCGTCGAGTCGGCCCCGACTCATAGCGACCCCTCCTTGGGTTTCCCAGGCAGTATCACTACGGAAGTAGGATTGCCCAACCTTCCTTCCGAGGAGTGGCTTGTGGGTTTGAACCGCCAGCCGTCTGGTTAGCAGGCAAGTGTCTTAGCCACTATGCTACCAGAGCTCCCTACCAGAGTATAGCAGACAGTATTTTGCAGTAACAAAGATGGTGTCATAGCAACCAGACTACAAAGAGAAGAACAAGCTTCTGGAAATGGCTCTGGGACTTCTGAAGAGATGTTAGCGTTTCACAGCTTCCATTTCTTTCCGTGTTTGTTCCCCTTCAGCAGCCGCTGGAGATGTACTGTGTTTTCTTTACACCCGAAATTAAAGAAATCTTGATTTACCACAGCTGGTGGCATGGGCCTACGACTGGAATTCTTCAGCTAAGAGAAATGTTAGACTGAATTTTCTTTTTTCCCTAGTCATTAAAAATATCATCCTCAGAACATGTTTTTGCATTGCTATCTAATATCTGGTGCCTTTTTATATTAACAATAATCTCTTTTTCCTTCTGAAAAAACAGGAAGTCATAATGAAGCAGAGGAAGTGCTGTGCTAGTGGATTATAAGTCTTTCACTTACAGGGATGAGGTTTTCATGAAAGTTGACAGCCGTTCAGGGTCCCTGCCCTTGGGTGACAGGCCTTGTAGTTGTTCCATTGTAGTCATTTGGGCTTTTACAAAAATATAATGATGTGAATCCCCAAAGGAGGACTAAAAGTCGTGGACATTCCTATGAAGGTGAGCCGGCCAGGATGTGTCCATTTGGGGCCCACCCTGCCGGTAAAGTAGGAGCTTATTGGCTCGTATCTCCACTGCAGATTCAAAACACAACTATCTACCAAAAGAGTTAAAACAAGAATTCAAATAAATACTTGTACTCAAGTGTTCATAGCAGCATTATTCACATTAGCCAAAAAGTGGAACCAACCCAAATGTCCATCAACTGATGACTAGATCAAAAAAGTGTGGTCTGTCCATACAATGGAATATTATCTCTAGGGGCATCGTGCCTAAGGCATTTGACTGCTAACAAGAAGGCTGGCGGTTCAAACCCACCAGCCACTCCTTGAAAGGAAGATTGGGCAATCTAGTTCCATAGAGATAACAGCTCTGAAACGCAAGGAGGGGTTGCTGTGAATTGGAAACGACTGGACAGCAGTGAGGGTTTTTTTTTTTGGGGGGGGGAGAGCGGATAAAGAGAAATAGGAGCCCTGGTGCCCCAAGGTTAAGGTTGCCAATTCAAACATACCCAGCAGCTCTGTGGGACATAGATTTGGCAATCTGCTCCCATACAGATTACAGCCTAGAAAACTCTATGGGGAGACAGGTCAGGGGGTGGGAGTGCGTGGGAGAGAGAAGGTAACTATGGGGAAGAAGTAGGAAGAGAGCTGTTACATTGTGGGGAATTGCTGTCAATATCATGAGATAAAATGTGTATGAACTGCTATATGGAAAATGAATTTGCTCTGCAAACTTCCACCCAATTCACAATAAAAATGAAAAACAAACAAACAAACAAAAACCCTATGGGGCAGCTCCACACAGTCACATGGGGTCATTATTAATCAAAATCTATTTGATGGCACCCAACAACAACAACATAAAGAGAAATGAAGTTCTGATGCCTGCTACAATGTGAATGACCCTTGAAAGCATAATGCTAAGTGAAACGAACCAGACACAAAAGACCACAGATTGCATGATTCTGTTTTTATGAAATGTCTGTTGTTGTTGTTGTTGTTATGTGCCGTCGAGTCAGACCCAACTCATAGCGACCCCTCCTTGGGTTTCCGAGGCAGTATCACTACGGAAGTAGATTGCCCCATCTTCGTTCTAGAAGAGCCAAATCCATAGAAAGAAAGCAGATTCCAGATTGTCATGGGTGGGAAAAAGGGAGAAGGGGAGTGACTGCTTAATGTGTAGAAAGTTTCCTGTTGGGATGATGAGATGAAATTAGAGAGAAGTGGTACTTACACACCATTGTGAATGTCCTAAATGCCACTGAATTGTACCCTTTGAATGGTTAGTTTTATGTTATGTGAATTTTATCTCAAATTAAAAAAAAAAATTCCTAGTCAAAATACAGTCTCATGATGACACATAGAACCCTTTTCAATACAAATAAAATGCTCAAAGATAAAAGCAAACTGGAATTTTTCTGTAAACCCAAAACTGCTCTAAAGAATAAAATGTATTAAACAAATACAATGGCACATTATTGAATATATTGTTTGAAGTGTTCACATCTCCTGCTGTGAAGGTCAGTGAATCAATTTCTCTGTATCATTCTACCCATATTATCTATTTTGTCCTTTAACAAATTTAATCCACTTCACAAAGAAAGTGACCAGCAAGCAGGTGTATTCAATTCATTCTATTACTGTTCAATGAAGCTTTCTGTGCTACCACTAAAGGAGGAAGGACTCAGAGAGAAACTGCCCAGGGCTGTGATGAGGACAGGAAGGGGGCGGGAGGTAGGGGAGGGTGGGAGAGCTGCTCTGCCAAAAGGCAGTCAACGTGGTAGAAGGCAAATATTGACACAGGCCTGTGCACCAGGCAGTCACACCCTGCCCCAACTTGAGTCTCACGGAAGAGCTATTTAGTAAGGCAAGGCAGAATTTGGATAGGAGCTCCAAGAAGTGATAAGGAGCATATATAGTAAATGTTTACAAGAGTTGAGAGATGGAACCTCTGGGACTGGATGCCTCACAGGCTGAAAGAGAACTTAGAGGAGGCATAGGTCAAATGGAAAATCAAGAGTCAAAGCTTCTGGTGCCTGGTTGAGTCACTGTGTGACTATGAACTCGGTCAAACCATGGAATCTTTCTAGGTCTTGGTTTTCACTGCTGATTGCTTCCCAGACTGAGCTGACATCGTGATTGTGGGTGGAGCATTTAAAACAGAAAGATTCCCTAAGGCTGGAGGGGCGGGGCCTTGGAGAGAAAACAGTAGTCCTACCTGCGCATGCAGCATAGTGCCTAAGGCACTTGACTGCTAACCAGAAGGCAGGCGGTTCAA
>NW_006921891.1:431975-444134 GCF_000298275.1 Orycteropus afer afer
TGATTGATCTAAGGGTGCATCTCCCTAGGGTAGGTGGGTGCATCTCTCTGGGGTAGGTGTTCTGCATGTAGGTCTTTCTATTGTTGGACTGAGAGCCAATCCACGGAAGAGGGTCCACTTCTGCCCTGAAGGATAACCTTGGGTCATAGTCTTGGAGATTCCACCAGTCTCTATCTGACCACTAATTCTGGTCATTTTGTGTTTTCGAATTTTGGTCCACATTTTCCCTCCCACTCTAACCAGGATCTCCAATTTTGATCCCTTTCCGAGTGGTGGACATTGGTATAAGGCTATTAATCTTTATGGAAGCAGATTGCTTCATCTTTCTCTCATGGACTTGCTGGTGGGTTCAAACTACCAACCTTTTTGTTAGCAACCAAATGCTTTAGCCACTGCACCACCAGTTGTTGTTGTTATGTGCCGTTGAGTCAAACCCGACTCATAGCGACCCCTCCTTGGGTTTCCGAGGCAGTATCACTACGGAAGTAGGATTGCCCAACCTTCCTTCCAAGGAGTGGCTGGTGGGTTTGAACCGCCAGCCGTCTGGTTAGCAGGCAAGTGTCTTAGCCACTATGCTACCAGAGCTCCACCAGAGCTCCTTTAAACTAAACTAGTCATTACCAACACTGGCTGGACATCAGAATCTCCTGGGAAAAATATTTTAATAAGAAAATTCCAGGACCCTACTTCCATATATAGTAAACCAGGGATCCTCTTAAGTCTAGACCTTTCTGTCCAGCTCTAGATCCTGCGATACTTCTGAGCAGGTGGACTGGGACTGGGATCTGACAGTGAGGAGGATCTGGAATAGGGGAGAGGAGCCACCGTGTCACACCATCTTGAGGTCCCCTCCTTTTTCACTGACCCTCCACTTTACTAAGCGTGATTCCATTTATATGTCATTCTACAACATTGAAAGTAGTTTACCATGACAAAAAGTAGATCAGTGGTTGTCTAAGGATGGTTGGTCACCCTATGTCCCTGCCATATCCCTTCATGTCTCCAGGTCTCTTGAGTATATGATCTCTCTCCTCCTTGTTAAGCCAGCTGCTAGTTCAAACCTACAACCACTTGATGAGGGTAGCCGCTTGATTGGTTTTCTTCTTCCAGTTCAATTCATTCTACGCCCTGAACTAAAATACAACTCTGATCATGTCACTCCTCTGCATAAAGTATCATTGCCTGACAAACTCAGGATGAAACCTAAGCCCTGACATTCCTGTCCATCTTCATCTCTCCCCTACGGTCATGCCAAATTATACATTGTTCCTGAAGACACTTTGTCCTTTCATTCCTCTATGTCTTTGCCCATCAGCTCTTAGTTGAGCTAAGAGTTATTTCTTCCCTATTCATTTCTACTTGTCAGATCTTACCATCTTTTAAGGCCAATCTCAAATACCACTACTATCATGAAGTCAAGTTTATTCTTGAGATAGTCTTTAAATTAAGGTGGTTATACTTTGGCTCTCATGGATTTGTTTTAATTTTCTTCAACTTCCACTTGAACTTGCTTATGAGCAATTCATGATCTGTTCTGCTTTTGGTCCCTGGCTTTGTTCTGACTAATAATATTGAGCTTCTCCATCATCTCTTTCCACAGATGTACTTGATTTAATTCCTGTGTATTCTATCCAGCAAGGTCCACATGTATATTTGCCATTTATGTTTTTGAAAAAGGTATTTCCAATGAATAAGTCATAGGTCTTCTGGTGTGGTGGTTAAAACGCTCAGCTGCTAACTGAAAGGTAAGTGGCTCAAACCCACCAGCCACTCTGCAGAAGGAAGAATGGGCAATCTACTTCCATAAAGATTTACCACCTCATAACCCAACAGGGGTCGCTATGAGTCAGAATTTACTCCATGGCAGTGGGTTTGGCTTTTTTGTTTTAGAGGGTTGCTATGAGTCAGAATGGACTCAGTGGCAGTGAGGTGTTTTTTTTTTTTTTTTTTTTTTTTGCAAATCCTCAGAAGAATGATGTGATGTAGTAATATGTCAAATAAGATCTTTGTGTTTATCATAGGACCCTGAAAAGTAATCATGGGAAAATATCCAGAGATATAAATGCCAGAGACTAGACCTTTCCCCTGCCTTTTCTTGTCAACAGGTCCCATGTGAAGGTTACTATGGGAAACACTCCCTACTGAAAAGTAGTCATGTCTGCAGCCTACGAAGGTCCAGTAGCAACGCTATTGTGCTCAGGGACACAGCCCTCTGGGACTTCACCCAAGCTGCCAAAAGACAGCCTGGTGGGGGGCTGGGGAAGAGGTTTCATAAACAAAATGAAAAGAACAGGGTGTTCATTTACAGTGCTGGGAAAAGAACCAACAAAGGCTCTGACTTGGTTGTATCAGCAAAATTGACTAATTTTTAGCCTCCAGTTTATTCAAGAAAAATTATGTCCATCTATGTGGAGAGAGTTCATTTTTGAGTCATTTCTGGTGGCCACTTTACAGGAAAAGTAGAATGAGATCAGAATGTGGGTAACACGAGAAGTACCAAGGTCTTTTTAAAGACCAACATTTCATACAAAAATTCGTGTTTAACTAGAAGAATGATGGTATATGACAGTACCACCTTTCCTAGGTCAGAGGAGGCGTCCCATAATGGACCACCATCTAGTCCTTTCTGCTTGATGCCTACTGGGCACAAGTACACTGTTGCTGATATGGCTTTGTCCTGTGTCCCTCACATGCTTTGGCTGTTGTGTGTATAGGAATCACGGAGCACATTGGTAACTAGAAATTTTGACTAACAGCTTGGGCAGAGAAATCACTCTGGAGCAAAACTCAAGAAAAAAAGTAGAAGGAAAATGTTGTTGTGGTTGTTGTTATTAGTCTTGTGTGGTGCCTTTGTGGCACAGTGGTTAAAACGCTTCTAATTCCTAATGACAGAACAAAACACTGCTCAGGCCTGTGCCATCCTCATAATCGTTGTTATGTTTGACCCCATTATTGCAGTCACTGTGTCAATCCATCTTGTTGAGGGTCTTCCTCTTTTTTGCTGCCCCTCTACTTTACCAAGCATGAGATCCTTCTTCTGGGATTGGTGCCTCCTCATAACATGTCCAAAGTACATGAGACAAAGTCTCACCATCCACACTTTTGAGGAGCATTGTAGCTGTACATGTTCTAAGACAGATTTGTATAATGTCTTAAGTTGGGTTTTCTAGAACCCAAGCCTGAGGTAGGGGTTGGGGTGCATGGGAATTATGAGGTAGTGCTCTCAGGAAAAGAGGAGCAAATTAGAACAGGGGAAGGAGGAAAGCAAGGATTTCCTGTCAACTGGAGACTAGCTTCAGTCTGACCCCACAAGAAGTTCTTAGAGTGTGTGTATAGCACCATTGAGTCTCCCTTAAGGCAAGAGGGTCCAACTTTCATATTAGTCCAACTGGGCTGCAGGGAGTAGGCATAGCATCTGACGCAAGATGGCTTCCTTTGGTCAGGGGTAATTATCTGGAAGAGAGGGCAACTGTGAGCACCCCACAGCTGGGAATGTGTGCACCTGCCCGATAGAGGGTATCTTGGTGGGGCAAAACTAGGACCCACTCTAGTTGTTTATCTAAAGCCATAAAATAGTTAGTGGCCAGTCAGGACCAAAACCCAAGTTTCTCAGCCTTGCTCTTTCTGGTCAAGTCTATTTTTTATAATAATGCCCTACTATTATGCTTCTTGGAAGCAAGAGTGGCCTGACTTTGTCTCACCTACTTTGGTCATGTTGTCAGAAGAGACAATTCCCTGGAGATGGATATCATGCTTGGTAAAGTGGAGGGTCAACAAAGAAGGGGAAGGCCTTCAACAAGATATATTGACACAGTGGCTGTAACCATGGGCTCAGGTATAGCAAGGATCATGAGGCTGGCACAGGACTGGGCAGTGTTTCGTTCAGCTGTGCTATGAGTCGGAGATGACTCGACGACACCTAACAACAACAATTATGCCAACCTTGATAAAGCATCTTCAGAGCTTTTATCTCAGTTCATGCCCATCATAATCCTGGGAGACAGACAAGGACAGATGTCCACAGTCCCATTTTACAATTGAAGACAAAGACGCTAAGTAGGAGAGGAACCTGGCCCAAGTAACAGAGTTGAGACTAGAACCTAGTGGGAGTAGTTCTGTGGGACAGCACCACCTTTCCTGGGTCAGAGGAGGTGTCCCATAGTGGCCCACCATCTTGTCCTTTATGCTTGATGTCTGCTGGGCACAAGCACACTGTTGTTGATTTGGCTTTGTCCTGTGTCCCTCACATGCTTTGGCTGTTGTGGGCCTCAAACAAAGTCCCCCATCCCAGCAGAGGCTTACTTATCACGACTGTCATGCATTGTCGTGTATCACCAGCCCTGGCGTGGAGTTTCTGGTTTCTATTTCTAATTTCTGGTACCAACTTTTAGCAATAAGAGACAAATAGTCTATTTTTGTGGAATGACTCAGATGTCTCTGGAAACATTTACAATGCTTGGAATGTTTTGTTTTAATAATTCCCTCATCTGTATGCAGTAAGGCATTTCAATGCAATAGCCAATACTAAATTCCTCATTGTTGTTACATTTAAATTTGGCTCTGCAATTTGCTTGCATTTAAATTTAATCATAGGAGAGCCTCACATGATCTGAAATTGTTATAACTTCCTCAGCTGTTCGCTTATTGATGGGGAGTTCACTGTTTTTCATCTTCCATCTCAGAACTTTTCTCATAATCTGATGGTCCCCTGTGCTGGTGTCTGGATGTCCAGAGCCTGCCCTGGAATGTTCCTGTCTTTGGTGAAGTCACCCCGACAAGACTTTCGTGCAGTTGTGGAATTGGAAGACCTTGGTTCCAGACACAGTCTACCTTGCTGTGACCTTGTGATCTCATAACAAAAAAGAGCTTGCTTACATTTGCTCTAGCAATCATAGCTTTGAGACGATTCCAGGCAAGTAATCATGGAAGTGCACAGAGTTTTCATTATAAGGATGTTCAACATGGATGAACTTGGAGGACATTATGCTGAGTGAAATAAGTCAATCACCAAAAAAAAAAAAAAAAAAAAAAACCGATTAGGAGCTAGGAGCCCCCTCAGACTCCAATAAAAGGGGGACAGTAATACATAATAAATATATTTATATGATGAAATAATATATATCAGTGGGTCTCAAACTTTATTTTGTATCAAAATTCCTTGCAGGGGCTTGTGGGACAGAACACAGATTGCTGGCCTCCTCACCAAGGGTTTCCAATTCAGCAGACCTAGGGTGGGACCTAGGAATCTGCATTTATACCAAATTCCCACGTATGCTGATGCTGCTGGTCTGGGGACCACTCTTTGGGAACTACAGCTATCCGAGATTTTGTAATGACCCATTCACCATATATTATTATTTTTAAAAGACAATTGATGTAAATCATTATTTAAAAAATTAATACCAATATTTAGAAAAAGTTGAATGTGGTTGACGTTGAGTTGTCTTTGAGTGGCAGTATCATGTGGGAGAGCGCATCTGTTTTCTTTTCTTACCCTCCTCCCTTATTTGCATTGACTTGGAAGTCATAAAAGTAAACCAACCAGTTGCCTTCAAGTCCATTCCAACTCATGGTGACCCCATATGTGGCATAGATTTTCAAAGCTGAGAACCCTTGGGAGTAGATTGCCAGGTCCCTCTTCCAAGATGCCTCTGGAGGGGGTTGCTAGTTAAGCACTTAACCATTTGGGCCACCGGGGAACTCCTTGAAACTCATAGACCTGGGTTTACTCTCATCTCCAGCTGGCATTAGCCACGTGATCTTGAGCAAATTAGCTGATCCACACCAGCCTCAACTTTCTGGCTTATAAACAGATAATGATGAAGATCTCAACGGGTTATTTTGACAATGTAGCAGTCATGTACTCATTCATTTAGCAACTATATAGCAACCCCTACTGTACGGGGACACTGAGCTGGGAATTTAAAGGGAAATGAAGAAGACACAGTCTCAACTTCACACAACTACAAGTCTGAAAAAAGACATTTAACACCCTTCGCCCTTTTCCACATACAGATATACATCAATGAAAGGAAATCTTAAAATAATCCCAAGTTCTAAATTGCTCCTTTATGGAAGGTTTAATGTTTTTTTCCCCTTTACAAAGGAATCACTCTGAGACTCCTATAATGAACCAGGCCTTCGTGTATAATTTGATTTAAACAGATCTTCGCAGGAACAAGCTGCTGCCGGAAATGGGTTGAGCACCCCGTAAATGGTGGCCAATCCTAGGCCTGCAGGCGCTGGGGTGCTGTCTCACCCTTGGTGAAGGGTCATTCCGGACAGACAGTCCCTAAACCCTACATGCAAAGTGAGCCCAGATCTTTATTGAATTCCCCCTGCACAACCCAAGAGGAGTGAAAAGGGGCACTGATAACAACGCATATTTATGTATTTGCGAGGTGGAGGAATGAGTTCCTGGGGCATACTCTAGGACCCCGAAGCAAATGCCTCTTTGTCCCATCAATAAAGGCACTTGATGCAAACTGCCTGACATGACCCAACTTACACAAGTGTTTAAACAGTTTGTCTGATACCCACACAGCACAAGAGGGCAAAAACCTCCAATGTCAGCTTTCACCCCAGAGGCATTTTGCTAATAAGGAGGCGTTGGAGCTGTGGTTGTGATGAAACTCATCCGCCCAGTGCACAAGTGGGAGGGGCCCCAGGATATGGTTTGTATGGGCAGAGCTCCACCTTCGTGGATACCACTTCCGCCTGCCTCCTGGCCAGCCTCTGGCTTTATCTTTTGATAATGCAGTGTTTACTTGCTACTTGCTCTTGTACCTGAGAGATGCTCCCGGCAGAGAGTGTGCTTTACAGCCCTTATAGCAATCTGTCTTGGAAGAGGTACATCCAGAATGCTCCTTAGAAGTGAGGATAGTGAGACTTCATCTCACATACTTTGGACATGTTCTCAGGAGGGACCAGTCTCTGGAGAAGGACATCCTGCTTGGTAAAGGAAAGAGTCCAGGAAAAACAGGAGCACCCTCAGCACAGTGGATTGACACAATGGCTACAACAATGGGTTCAAACACAGCAACCATTGTGAGGATGGCACAGAACCAGACGGTGTCTCATTCTGTTGTGTGTAGGCTAGCTGTGAGTTGGATTGACTCATTTGCACCTAACAACTCCAACCTCTGGGCCACTAACTATAAAAGAGAAAGAGGGAGGGAGCTGCATCAGCTATTTCAAGGAAAAGAAGAAAAGAGGGAAAACTCCAAGAGCAAAAAAAAAAAAAAAAAAAATAGTATCAGATAGTATATGTTAGAAGGGGACCATTTTTCACTAGGTGTCTTTGGTTTTATGTTTCCCGGCATTTCTTGAACTTCCAGAAGAGAGTTGTAAAAATGCTCAGCAAATGCCATTGTGAAAGGGAGGAAACACATTTCATGAGACAGGGTTCAGTATAAGTCGAAAGGCAACGCAATGCACTGCCGTGGAGTCGGACCCGACTCATAGCAACCCCTCTTTGGCTTTCCGAGGCAGTATCTCTACGGAAGTAGATTACCCAACCTTCCTTCCAAGGAGTGGCTGGTAGATTTGAACCGCCGGCCTTCTGGTTCGCAGTCAAATGCCTTAGGCAGTCAAGGTGGATATAAATTCCATGTGATTTCCATTTAAAGATATTAATACCTATGTGAAAATCTCAGCGGGAAAGGAACCTACCTCATGCAATTTTATGAAAGATACTGTCGTCTCTGGAGGTCCTCTAGCAAACAGCTAGAAACATAACTGGCCTACAGATCTATTTTTTAGTTCAAAAGATAATTCACATGTCATAAAATTGATCCTTTTAAAGTATACAATTCAGTGACTTTTAATATGTTCACTAGTTCATACAATCATCACTACTACCTATTTCCAGAACATTTTCTTCACCCCTAAAAAAAACCCTGTACCCCTTAGTAGCACCTTCTCATTCCTCCCTCCCTCCCTCCCTCCTTCAGCTTCTGGCATCCACTAACCTGCTTTCTGTCTCTAGAGTTGCTTCTTCTAGACACGTCACACAAAATGTGGCCTTTTCTGTCTCTGGTAGCACGATCCCTCAGGCATCTGACTGCTAACCAGAAGGTTGGTGGTTCAAACCCACCAGCTACTCCGCGGAAGACTAGACAATCTGCTTCCATAAAGATTCACCACCTCAGAAACCCAAAGGACATCACTATGAGTCCGAATCGACTCTATAGAAGTGGGTTTTTTCTTTTCTTTTCTTTCACTTATCGTCATGTTGTCAAGGTCAAAGTTGATCATGTATCAGGAGTTCATTCCTTTCTATGGTTGAATCATATTCCATTGTATGGATGTTTCACATATTGTTTATTTAGTCATCAGTTGGACATTCTGTTTCTCTTCACTGTGGGGCTATTTTGAATAATGCTGCTATGAAAATTGCTGTGCAAGTTTTTGTGTGGACATATGTTTTTCATTTTCTCGGGTATACATCCAGGAATGGAATTGCTATTCTTCACATTTTGAGGCCCTGCCAGCCAGTTTTCTGAAGTGGCTGCATCGTTTTTACATTACCACCAGCAGCATATGAAGGTTCTGATTTCTCCCCAGTCTCACCAACACCTGTTACATAGTCTCACCGTTTGATTATACCATCCTAGTGGGTATGGAATTGTATCTCATTGTGGTTTTGATTTACATTTTCCTGATGACTAACGACACTGAGTATCTTTTCCTGTGCTTATTCTCTTTGGGGAAATGTCTATTCAAATCATTTTCCCATTTTTTAATTGGGTTGTTTATCTTTTTATTGTTGCGTTTTAAGAGTTCTTTATATAGTCTAGATATTAGACCCTAATCAGATATATGATTTGCAAATACTTTCTCCCAACAGAATCTATTTTGGGTCAATGCAAAAAGACTCTGACAAAACTAGTTAAAATCTTTTGAGCAATTAACATGTTCCAAGCACTGTGTTAAATTGGTACATGTTATCATATCTACCCTAAGGTGTGTACTGTAATCATGCCCATTTTATAGATGAGGAAGTGACTTGCCCAAGGTCAGAATGGCAGAGAGTGGTGGACCCGAGTAAGGTTGACTCTAAATACAGCAGCCTTCCAGGTCCCTTCCACTCATGCCTCACAAATCAGGTACTCACAGGTCCAGGACAAGGAAGCCACAGGTGGTCAAGCGCTCATCTGCATGGGTAGTGGGTGGTGGATGTGATTTGAGTTGGAAAAATCGTATCATATGAAAAGCTATAGTGAAACCATGTAGCCTGCTTTGGGCCAGCCCTCCAGACACCCACCTAGTGGGTGCCCACCTAGTAGCCTCAGCTGACAGAATGTCCCTTTATGAAGCTTTTTATTTTCAAACTAACCAAATTGCTAAGCTGGTGGTAAACACAGCCACCAATTTGCAAGTGAAAGTGTCACTCAAAGTTTATTCAGACCTTGAGGTATTCAGGGAATTAAATGTTAAACATTCTAGTAGCGTCCTTGATGCTAGAAGTGTACTTGCTGAATACTTGCTGATAACCAGACCATGTTTCCTCTAACTATTGGATCTCCTTCAATCAAGACTTTTAACCCTGAAATGGTGTCTGTGTGTGTGAAGGGTCTCATTTACAGAGTTTCAGGACCATTCATTTCAGTCCAGTACCTTGGGATCGTCTTAGCCTGACACTCCCCTCTCTTTAACTTTGTTTCCTCATCTGAGAATCAAGGAGTTGTTTAGGTTATCTCTAAGGTCCCTTTTGGCTGTAACAGTCTGTGAGCTGAGGCAGTAGGGCAGAAGTCAATGCATATGGTGAACTCTGAAGCTATGATCCATGTTCCTCTGTCTTTAATCTGAGGCACAGGAACCAAAATGCAGGGTTTATGATCCAACAAAGAAAGTGTTTGAAAAGTTCTGTGGGCTTCGTAGTGTCATGCATGATCAATAAAGAAAAAAAAATGGAATGTTTAGAATGTATTCTTGTTGTCATTTGCCATCAAGTCAGTTATGACTCAGCATTTGACTGCTAACCAGAAGGTTGGAGATTCAAACCCACCAGCCCCTCTGTGGAAAGAAGATAGGGTGATCTACTTTCGTAAAGATTTACTGCCTTGGAAACCAATGGGGGTTGCTATGAGTTGGAATCAACTTGATGGCAATGTGTCTGGTTTCTTGGGGGGCTTTCTTAGAGATGATCTGGGGAACAGAGCTGGTCATAAGACTACTGCAATAAAAATTGGGGCTATATTAGTGAGTAGGAAGGGGAATAATTTATATGCAAGTAACAGTATTTGCCATCCACTCTCGTACTGACAACTGTATAGTGCTTTATGAGATTTGAGTTAATGGATGTAAAGAAAACACCCATCTCAGCTGGTGTCCAGAGTAGGGTTTCTTTTAATAACGATGATAACTGCACTTACTATAGGGATTATGGAGCCCCTGGGTGGGCCACTATCCGAAAAGTTGGAGGTTCAAGTCCACCCAGAGGCATCTGAAAACCCTCTGATGTGCAGTTCCACTCAGATACTCATGAGGTCACCACGAGTTGGAGCGGACTCAATCAGCAACTGGTACTACTACACTATTACATATAACAAGCTCTTTTTTTGTTTATTGTTAAAATAATTCTATAGAATAGCTATATTAAGCCTCATCATCCCCACTGTACAGATGAGAAAATGGAGACTCAGAGAGCAATGAAAGCTATTGTGTACACAGTGGACATAAAATTTGGATCTAATTCTCGTGTCTCTAAAGCTTACATCAAGAACTGCAATGCTGTTTTCTGCCTGCTCAGTCAGCAGCACATTTTGAACACTTCGCTAAGATCATGGGACTTAACCTTTTTGTGACTCATGCTACATACATATAGTGCCCACCTACATTTTTCTTCTCTAGAGTTTAATGGGAAGCTGCTATCCCACTTTTAGTGGGTGCTGCTGTCTGCTGTGTGTGTAGGGGGGTACTTTATAACTGTGTGAATCTGAAGAAATGAGCCTCCTAGAGTCAAACCACCAGAGACCTTTTGGGACAGTGTCCCACTAATTGTATCAAAATCCATATTATTTCAGGAAAAAAAATCATTTCATTCAAAATGCCTTCCATTACTGAAAACATGGTTTCAAGAAAAAATTCAAAGCAGAAAATAATTTGGTCTTGAAAGGGTTATTAAACTCTCAAGAAATGAGCAGGGTCAACTTAGAGCTGGGAGCCTGTGAAAGACAACGAGTCTGTCGGTGGTTTCCTGTGCCTGCGATGGCCTGTGAGCTGGGGGTTTTGCTCACTGAAACATTCTTAAGGACTTGCTGGCAGCAAACATGGGCTAGCAAAATGTGGACCAAGGAGCTGTGGCTGGCAGTGTGCAGTCACACTCCTCAAAACGTCAGCTTACATGGAACATGAACAAACACAGACCACTGCAGAGTGCTAGTCTGCAATCCAGTGAACTGCTGTGCAGGGAAGGAGGTGGCCCTTCACCAGGGGTGCATGGCTAAAACTTGCTTTTAGAAAGACCAAGTCTTCCAAGATCTCCATTTTGAAATAGCAGGGTTTTCCTTTGGTTACTGAAACTTTTCATAACATAGAGCTTTGGGGGAATTTATAAGGGAATTTCAGAGATCAAGACCCATGGAACCCCCTTTCACTAAACTTTAGACAGAACGCTTCATGTGTAGCCTTGTTAAGAGAAGTGATAAAGTGCTTGGAAATATGAGGAAGAGTAACTCCCTGCCCTTTCAAATCATACCAAAGCACTGTCTTACTCATCCAAGGGAATTTCATTCTCTAGGGAAATGGCTGTTTGTTTGATTCACTCGTTGTTGTTAGGTGCTATGGAGTCAGCTCCAACTCACAGTGAGCCTGTGTTCAGCAGAAGGAAACGCTGCCTGGTCCTGCACCGTCCTCGCCATCTTTGCTATGCCTGAGCCCATCATTGCAGCCACTGTGTCAGTCCATCTTGTTGAAACAAAGAAGAAACCTCAGTTTGACTCACTATGTGCCATGAGGGCTCAGAGCCTATGAAGTTAGATTTAATTTGTAGTCTGATAAATTACAAATGATTTTTTTCCAGTAGAGTTGCAAATAATTTCTGGTTGGTAGAAAGGTGATTCCAAAGGTTACAGAATTGTAGCCTTTTTGGACATTAAAAAGTTTTGTATCTATCTTTGCAACCTTATTTTTGCATTCTTTTCTTCCACTGATTGT
>NW_006921891.1:444845-447291 GCF_000298275.1 Orycteropus afer afer
AATATGTCTTTGGTATATGCTCACCATGTATTTGTATAAGAGTCACGTTTCTAGCTTTTTGAAGTCTGCTTTGGCAGTGCTGAGGCAATTTTTGTAGAGAGATCCGATTGTAGCTTAAGGAATTCAGCAATGTGAAGATTATTAAGTGCAAAGAGGAAAATCCCAGTGGGAGTATATGTGCTATTTAACTTGATCCTCACCATCAGCTGTTCATCAACACTGCCTAGAAGCTCTTCCTCACAGTGTGTTGGTATTGGATTCCAGTACAAAATCAAAATAAACAAAACAATGCAAAATGAGAAAGCCCTATGCAAACAAATGGACGAACATAGAAATTACAATTTTAGAACTGAAACAGAATCTGGTCATGGCGGCCACCCAGAGAGCAGCCTACTCACTTCTAAATTCTGTCTCTCTACAGGTACTTGCCTTCTTTTCAAAACCAGAATCTATTTTCAAGGCCATGTGCATTGGATGGAATTTCACATGCAAAGAAAAACAAGCTGCATCAGGCATATTTTATCTTAATCTCAATGTCAATAATTTCCTCCTCCAAGGGAGAGGAGAGATTGTACAGATGAAGAAGCCAATGCCGTCAGAAATAAACACCAACCCAAACAACCTTTGACTCATCCCACTTGATGCCACTAGTCCATTAATAGAGACTTACCTGAGTTCTAAGCTCTAGAAATAATTGCTTGAGATTTAGTGGTGAAGGATTCCTATTTAAGTAATTAATTTATTACCATGTTGGTAATAGAGCTCCCACAGTGTGGGGAGAGAGAAGAGTATTTGTAAAATAAATAAATTATGCCCTGCTGTTTATCATCTGCGACCTTTAGTGGCATTGTGGTTAAAGGATTGGGCTGCTAACCAAAAGGTCGACAGTTTGAACCCACCAACCACTCCACGGGAGAAAGATGAAGCAGTCTGCTTCCATAAAGATTTATACCCTTGGAAACCCAATGAGGAAGTTTCACTCTGTCCTATAGTGGTCGCTATGAGTCGCAATTGACTGGATGGCAGTGGGTTCATTTATTGTCTGTGTGTGTGCTTTTTTGTTCTTCCTAGCCAGCACCCTCTGACATTATATACCCATGTCGTTGGTGCGTGTGTGTATGTAAATCAGGCTCTTGTGTAAGGCTTTCCTTCAGTTTTAGCACTTCCCCTTAAACAAAGAGAACTGAGATCCCCTGTGCTCTGTTGAGTTCTGTAGGTAAATTTGCTATAAGAATAGTAACCACCTCAACCACACTGTCGCATGAGTTCCTGCAGTCCCTGACCAAATATTTCCATGGCTAAGATGATTGCATGCAAGGAGGTAGGGAGTGTCTGAAGAGTCGGTTTGTTTCACTCCAGTAGTGATATTCCTTCCAGGAAAAACTCCTAACCTCCAGGATTTCCAGACTGGTTTCCATCAGCCAGGTCATACGAAAGAGCTCTGGGATAATCCACGTCCGAATTCTGTTATGTTTGCTAACTGCAAATTACAAATGTCATAAATAGTAAGTGTATAACAGTATTATCTTTTATGTCTGCATTCTGTTTACTGATTCTCTCACATTCTGGACCCTCAAACAACTTGCTTTTTGTTAAAAGAAAAATATTGTGACCCATATATATAACCACAAGACTTGTTTTTGTTGTTGTTGTTGTTTTTACATTGGTGTTGCTTAACATAGATCCATTCATCTCTGTCACTAACAATAATATTCTATGTATTATGTTATATTTCTAGGTGCCAAATGGTACAAAGTTCCATATGTGGCAGACAATCATTGAATTGTGTCTGTTGAGTGGCAATGGATTCACTGTCTTCTCTCTGATATTCTCGGATCACAAGTCCTCCCATGCATAATAACATCATGGGCCAATCTACTTCCGTAGTGATACTGCCTCAGAAACCCAAGGAGGGGTCGCTAGGAGTCAGGTCAGACTCGACGGCACATAACAGCAACAACATTAGATTTGTGTGACATTTCCTATTCTGAGAGATTCCTCACTAGATTCTGATGATCACTGACTTGTCTATTAGGAGCTCAGAAAACAAACCTTTGGTAATCATGTTAAACTCTTGACCATTGGTTGACAATAGCCAGAATCCAAACTCTGACCTTGAGACCTCTGGTGTTCTTTCCATTCGCTCTGATTCCTCAAGGTCATCAATGGTAGTTCAGAGGGCTCAAGGTATGTTTTCTCGTAAGATATCACTTATCCTAACAAAGAGACTTGAAGATATTTACAAATATTAGCATTTCAAAACTCCCACTGCCACACGAATAAGAAACAGAATGAGTGACATCACAACAGAACCAACTGAAATAAAAAGGATAATATCAGGATTCTATGAAGAACTGTACTCCAACACATTTGAAAATCTGGAGGAAATGGACAGTTTTCTAGAAACACACCACTTACCTAAACTAACACAGACTGATGTGGAAAA
>NW_006921891.1:451965-460063 GCF_000298275.1 Orycteropus afer afer
GGGTTTGAGCTGCCAGCCTTCTGGTTAGCAGTCAGGTGCCTTAGGCATTACACCACCAGAGCTCTCCTTAGCATTTACAGAGTTTGGAAATATTTGAAAAAAATGAATCAAATCACTTTCCAGTGTGGCAAATGGTTCTCATCAAAACTTAAATTCTCTTTCTATCTCTTAAGGTAATGTATCCATATACCTGTGTCACAAGCTTCCTACTGCTAACCAGAAGGCTGGCGGTTCAAACCCACCAGCCACTCCTCAGAAGGAAGGTTGGGCAATCTACTACTGTAGTGATACCGGCTTGGCAACCTAGGGGTCTCTAGGAGTCAGGGCTGACTCAATGGCACATAACAACAACAACAACATGTTCGCTCTTTTCTTTTTGCCTTTTTGAACTAAAATGTAATTATTAGGCTCTTTTTTTTTTTTTTTCTTTTCCTTTTTTGACAAAATTCTCATTAACTATTAATGGATGGGATAAGATGGCTTTGTGATTTGTAGTGTGTCCTCAAGACATATAAAGTTAAGAATTTTTTTTTAAAGGGCTCTGACCACATTTTTCTTAAAAAGGCAGAATTAATTATATAGTAGTGTCTGACACAAACTTTGACTCCTTTTGCAATATCATTCTTTACATAATTCAATCAAGAACAATGGTGGTTGACATTCTTTTACCATAGGCATCCACCATGTACAATAAAGTCACCAAGGACTCTTAGATCAAAACAAGCCAGCAACCGGATTGTTGGGAGACCTTCCCACTCACAAAAATGTCCCAGGAGATCTTCTTTCCCTTCGTAGAACTGTCAGATGAAGGGGTAAGAACAAAACAAAAACCTCCTGTTATTATTGAGGTCTTCTCTAATTAAATTATTACATCAATGAATTCTTGAAGTTCTCTTAACTCTTCTGAAGAAGTGTTAGTGCTTAACACTTCTTTCAGAAACCTGGGCAAAAAGTCCTTTATATGTTTTCTTCCATATATAAGGCTTACATTCCTTTCCATCTATTTGATTTCTTACTGTTAACTGACGTCAACTTGATCCCACCTCCTGATGACCCCATGCACAGTGAAACAAAGCGTGTTTAGTCTGGAAGTTCCACTGAAGCCTGTTCAGCGTCATGACCACACGTAAGCCACCTGTGACAGATGGGTGGTGTCTGTGCATGAGGTGCATTAACCAGGAGTCGAACCGGGTCTCCCACATGAGAGGTGAGAATCCTACCATTGAATCACCAGTGCTTCGTTTGGTATGTTTCTTATGATAATTGCTTTCATTTAGTGATGCTTTGACTCTTTTCATAGCCATGGAAGGATTCTCCCACTGTGAAACCTGCACACAGTGTATTTTCCATTCTGTAAAATAATAAGACATTGGCTGCATTCAGGGTTCTGTGCCGGACCCTCTTCTCTCTTCCTTCAGCTAGCTCATCTCAATGTTGTAACCTCCATAGGGCAGAGACTACTCCTGTCTCGCTATTGCTGCATCCCTGGTACCTAACCCCTTACCTGCTGTTGTTGTTGTTATGTGCCGTCGAGTTGGCCCCGACTCATAGCGACCGCTCCTTGGGTTTCCAAGGCAGTATCTCTATGGAAGTACATTGCCCAACCTTCCTTCTGAGGCGTGGCTGGTGGGTTTGAACCACCAGCCTTCTGGTTAGCAGTCTAGTTCCTTAGGCACTATGCTACCAGAGCTCCTAACCCCATACCTAGCATATACTGAAAAAAAAAAAACCCACTGCCACAGAGTCAATTGTGACTCATAGTGACCCTATAGGACAGAATAGAGCTGCCCCGTAGGGTTTCCAAGGTTGTAAATCTTTACGCAAGTAGGTTGCCTCATCTTTCTCCCATGGAGCAGCTGGTGTGTTCAAACTGCTGGCTTCTTGGTTAGCAGATGGATGCTTTAACCACTGAACCACCAGGGCTCCTACCCATAAAGATTGTTGGAGGCCCTTGAGTTGAGATCACGTGCTTGAGAAAAGGAATTTGAGATTTGAAATGGAGCCAAGACCAGGAGCCGAATGCCAAAATGCCTATTCTTCCAGAGACATTTGGAAATATTTCTTACCAAGAGAAGACAGTCAACCATCCTAGACTTTAAGTGCAGAGAGGAAAGGGAAGACAATTAGCTGGAAAAAGGAAGATGTAACTCAAGTCCTCAAACCTTTATTAAGCATCTACTTTGTTACAATCCAGTTAGGAGCTAGGGATGAAGCAGGGACACTTTCCTCATGGAGCTTGTAGTCTAATTTAGATGACAGCCTGTCCTGAACTTCAAAAGTCCACCAAGAATCGCCTAATGCTTCACACTAAGCCAAGCAAAAAGGAGTAAGATTAACTGTCATTTGTTCTCCTGCAGCTCCTTCACTCTACAACAATGGTTCCCAACCAAGGGCAATTTGTCCCTAAGGAGGCATTTGGCAGTATCTGCAGACATTTTTAGTTGTCACAACTGGGGCAAGTAGGGTGCTGGCATCCAGTGGGTAGAAGCCAGGGATGCTGCTCCACATCCTACAATGCACAGGACACTCTCTACAGTAAAGACTCTTCCAGCTCCAAAAGTTCAAGGTTGAGAGACCCTACACTTGCCCACTGCCTCTTGCTTTGGTTGACAGTAGGGGCATGAGAGTCACTACTGTAAGAGAAACAACTGAGGAAAACACATGACTCCCCAGGCAGCTTTTAGTGGAGAATTTCCACCGGTTCCTCTGTGTCATCCCAGTGGAAAGTTACCACACTCAGTGAAACACCTCTGGGAGCCTTCTGTTTGGGGTAAATTTCATCAGCAGATGCGTTCAGGTAATACCATTGATTTAAAATTAGTCAAAGTCAAAGGCTATAAGAAGCATGAATCTGGTGCAACGGACACCGTAGAACTCAGAACAGAAATGGCTTGGGGATGCTGCACATCATGCTTCCCCAGCAGTGCAGCTGGTTGAGAAGTAGCTGGGTGCTCCTTCATGCTCTCTCCACCATGGGTGGACATTTGAAGCGCAAAACTCGAGCGCCTTGAGTTTGGAAAGACAGTTGCTCATAAGTATAAACCAGTCATCTATATGTGAAGATGACTGCGTTTGTCTTTCAGTCGACTTGCTTTAAAGTGTTAAATCACTGAAAACAAGTGAAGATGTGCCGATTGGATGCGCATTTTTTTGTTGTTGTTGTTGTTGTTTTTAATAGCTTACACGAAACATTCTACAAATTGGTTATTAAACCAACGTCTAATAGCTCGGCCCTCTGACCTTGCAGACTTGCTCACTTACATTTCTTCCTGCCTCCCCACCCCCACTTCTGGAATCTGGAATGCTGAGCTTTTATTGTTGGGCCACCCAGCGACCTCCTTGATCCTGCAGTGCTGTGACATTGGCTTGAATTCTTGGGAACACTCGCCGCCCCCCTCCCCCAGCCTCCCTGAGCCAGAGAAAGACTGGGAAAGGTCAGGGCCAAGGCAACATGCCTGTTGGAGATCAGAAAGCTCGTGCGGAGCTCCTCAGCTGGACAGCAGCTGCTGCCTTCACCACCACCCCCCCCCCTTCCTCTTCTAACAAAGCCTTAGGTCTCAGTGCCCCTATCAATAGCACAATGGAACACAAGTAAATTATCCAAACAAGAGTCAGAGAACGGTCCCTCCTGTGGTGGTTAAGTTTGTGTGTTGTGTGTCAACTTGGCTAGGCCTGGTTGAGTAGCTGGGCAGCTGGATGTAGTGTTCCCCATGATGCTAATCATGGTAATCAACTCCATGGTGGAATCCACTGTGGGCAGCTGAGTAGCTGCTTTAGGGGTGTGGTTTGCTTCCCGTATATAAGAAACAGCTTCGGAAATGGTCTCTAGCTTATGGCACGCTGGAACCCTGCATGTAGCCAAGTCGTTGTTCAGCAGCCTGCCATGCTCTGCTGACCTTGGGACTTTCAATGGATTTGAATTAATGGCCTGCCATGTGGTTTGGTAACATCAGGACTGTACCTTTTCACTTGTCAACCTTGGGCTTGGCAGCCTCAGCAACCGGCAGCTGTCTGAGTGAAGAAAATCCTCTAGCTTCAGTGGGCCATGAGCAGGAGGCAGAGCTGAAGCCCAAGGTTGAGGGGCTTTCACCCAGCCCCTAGAGCCCAGCACTTTGAACTCAGACTTAAAGCCTCCGAACTGTTAGAGAGTAAACTCCTGTTTGTTCAAGCCATCCCATTTGTGGTATATTCTTGTCAGAGCGGCACTAGGGAACCAGAACACCTCCTTCCCGGAGGGGTGCTGGTAGGGGCAGGGTCAAGCCTGTCCCAGGCCATGAGCATCCTTCACCCTTCTGCAGCCAAGCAGTTTTCCGTTCTGTTACCCCCTCTCCTGAAGGAAAGCAAAGAGCATTGGGAGTGGTGCTCTGAGTCAATGTTACTTTCATGAACGACAAAGGCCATTCCAAAAGTAATTAGGATTCACATGTTTCTAAACTGAACTCTTCTGGCAGACAGAAGTTAATTTTATGGGGTCAAAAAAGATATTCTGGTTGATAAACTTACATTATGTATGCAATCTGTCAGATCAACCAGAGGTGATGGTTTACAGAAGTCATAAGAATCACAAGCCTACAAGCCCATGTACTGTGGTTAGAGTTAATGCTCCTAGGGGGAGGAATAAAGGAATGAGGTGTCGGGAGAGAGTTAATTTTGTAACTTTCGAAAAATTCCTGCAGCTACGACTGTTGAGGTTCAGGGGCACGTTTAGGGTGATAGTCAAAGAGAATGTGATGCGTGATTGTGCGTTATATGAACATAAATATGCAAGAAAACATTATGCTCAGAATATCTAACAGAAAAGTAGAATAATGATGCATACTCCAAAAGTATGCATGTATTGTTGAAAATAGATATTCGAAAGATACAAACTACATTTGAAACTGTAGGATTTCTGAGTTATGTGTGGAATTCCCCCACGACAAAAAGCATCCAAGTAGCTTCTTGTCACTATAATGTGTGCCAGCTGAAGGGCCAAAGCACTTTGCCACAAGCTGTCATTATCCTCATTATTACAAGAATAAGAAGTACATCGTTTGGAAGGGCTCAGTGACATGAATCGTTCAGAATGTAGTTCTTTACAGAAAATTACTTCTCATATTTCAAAACCATTGCTATGAATATGGTCAGTCTTTGGAGCTAAAATAAATAAACACAAAATGAGGGTCCATTAAAGGAATTCAAACAAATATGGAAACTTAGCTACTTGATGTTGACAGTACCACAGTCATAAATTAAACAGGCCCAGGAAATGGGAATGTATTAGATTCTGGAGGCAGACATGAAAAACATTTGCAGAATTCTTAGAACAATCCCCAGCACACAGCTTGGGTTTCCTTTCAACCAGCCATCACAAATGCAGGAAATCTGGAAGTCTAGTCTACATCCAGCTTTTCCACATTACAATTTGTGAGAATGGTTCATTTGACTATGCTCACATGACTGTAATATAGTGGCCAGCAAACTGCGGCCCATGGGCCAAGTCCTGCCTGTGTCTGTATGGCCTGTCGGCTGAGAATAGCTTTTAGGTTTTCACATGGCTGAAAAAAATATATATGAAAAGAAGACTGTTTCATGGCATGTGGAAATTAATTGAAAGTGTAATTTCAGTTTACATAAAGTTTTATTAGAACACACTGCACCCATTTATTTACATATTGTCTATGACTGCTTTGGTGCTACAACAGCAAAGTCAGGTAGTGAGAGAAACCATATGGTCTGCAAAGCCTAAAATATTCACTGCCTGTCCGTTACAGAAAAAGTTTGCCGACTCTTACTCTAATATACTAAGATAAGCTTAACATAAAAAGTAAAAGTACAAAAAAAAATTACGAAGAAAGAAAAATGGTCTCCACACGAGTGGTTTTCCTTGAGTGGCACTTGACCTCTCCTACAAGTCGGCACCTACATTTGTGGCATCTTGGACACATAGGCACAAAGAGAGCAGCCCTTCTCATGAAAACCCCATCAATCCTTCTACTGCTTGATCGGTGGGGAAGCTCATTTGCAGTTGGAAATTTGATGCCAAGGTTGGATTTAGTTCTTATTTGAGCTGGTTTAGTTTACCTAGGTTGCACAGCAAATCAAAAATAGCTGAAGTATCTGTGCAAACAAAAAACAAATGTATATAGAGAGGGAGAGACTGGCTTTCAGAAGAAAAGGAAATGTTCTTTTTGAGAGAGCCCCCATTGATCATGAGCTCCTGGGTGCTGATTGAAGGGACTGTGTGGGTCCAAGTAGGATTTCCGATCAGCCCACAGAGTGGAAATCTTTATTCACAGTGGAACTTGGCAAAATTTCGGACTGCCTATTCAGACTGATACTTTGAGACGTGGTGGATGTTTTGGCAATAAACTCTAAAGCCACTTCACAGTGGTGAGAAGATGGTGACTTTGGGGATTATCTCCATAACGTGGGTTGTGATTCTTCTTCACACTCTATTTTTCCTTGAACTCTGATAAAAAAAAAATTAGTTTCAAGGTATCAGAAATACCAGAGGTTGATACCACCAGTCATAGACCTTCACAACTCAAAGTGGAGTCCATGGACCAGCTGCATCAGCAACCCATGGGAGCATGTTAGAAATGCAGAATCTCAGGCCCCACCACAGATTTGCTGAGTCACAATCTACTTTAACAGGATTCTCACCTGATTTTATATGCACACGAAGTTTTGAGAAGCACTGGTCGACTGAAGTGCAAGACTTGGGAGTCTTGGCAATCTGGTTCCAGGTTCAACTGGTGTTAATTCTCCAGTGACCTTGGACAAATTTCTCACGATCTCTTTGCCTCAGACATCTTCTCTCCAAAGTAAGATTGAAAATGCCTCCCCCCACTTTTTGAACAATACCTCTTCACTGTCAAATGAGATAATGAACAGGAATGTGCTTGAAAGATTATTTCATGCTTTGTGGCTGCAGTATATTATTAATGATAATGGCTTACATTTCTGGAACCCTAACCATGTGTCCTACTCTGTGCTGACATCTGAAGATAGATCTTTGATTTCAGTCTCAGAGAAATTCTAATGGCAGTAGTATTATCAATCAGTCCTACCTTATTCATTGAGAAACTGAGCCATGGAGAGATTAGATGTCACATCCAGTGGCACCCTTCTAGCTAGTGGCAGACATGGAATTTGAGCCTCAGGGTCATGTTCTTACTACTGCACTACTTTGCCTCTAAAATGGGATATTGAACAATGGGAAAAAAAGAAATTATTATCACAGATGACAGTCTAAAAAAACACTGCACACTGAGAACACAAGCATCACATATTTTAAACTCTCTCTCTCTTTTTTAAAAGATGAAAAGGGAAGAAAAATGAAGAGAAATTCCCTAGAGATTAACGGCTTGCTGTCCCAGAGCACACAAACCCTAATAGAATGTTTTAAAAAAATGGCAGCCAACTGGCTTCCATTGTGATTTTACGTTGAGTAGTTAAGTGTCAGCCCACTGACTCATATTTGGAGAGATGATGCGATTTCCCAAGTTCTTATCTGTTGAGACTCATTGTCTTCTAACTTTCTAAAATAAGTAGGAGTCAGATTTGAAGCAGGGTAAGTCTTAAGAGTAGCAACTTACAGTGCCAACTGTAATCTTACAATTTGGTTCTGAAATGTTGGCAGTAAAGGATGTTTTGTACATTTTGCAGGCTCTATTGTGATCCCTTTGGCAGAAGAAATTTAAAGCTTCCAAATAGTTCTAAACAAAATGTGTGCCAATTTGGAGACTCTGAAAAGCCCCCTACCTCATGGCTTTGAGCTATTGTTTGTGTCTTCCTTATTCTGAAAAACTAAGAGCTTTTCAAATATTAGCTCAAATCTTAATGCTCCCAATAGCCTTATTTAGCATATGGTATTATTATATTAGATTAATTAAATTATTGTTATGGGCAAGGAGGCACAGAGAGGTTAAGTGACTTTCCTGAGACTGCACAGATAGTGTCTGGGAGAACTAGACTTCAGCTGAAAGCAGCTGGTTCCATACTCTATGCTCTTAACCTTTGCCCTCGAGAACTTGCTAGTAAACCTATCTCTCAGGGCTACTTGTTTTGTTTTTTAGAAAAGCTTTGATTTTATTTATTTTTTAAATTGTGATTT
>NW_006921891.1:460780-468780 GCF_000298275.1 Orycteropus afer afer
ACAACCTTGCCCCTTGTCAGCTCTACTATACACCTGGGAATTCTGATCATTCATATAAACTTATAGGACCATTGTCTGCCAACCCTATATATGTTCTTGGATACTCTCCCCATTTCATAGACATACCTAATAGTTCAGCTTGTCCACCCTTCACTAACAACGCAGTACTGTATGTGCAAAAGGGTTCATATTTGTTGTCTGTACTGCCTATGTACCTCTCTATGTCTTTCTCATCCTCAATTGGCCATATTGGTCACTCACATTTGGTACATTGCCCTAGAAAAGCTTTGATTTTAATGTGATTTTTAAAAAATATTAACATAGAATCTGAGGGCTGCATGGTAACCCTTAGGGCTTTCTTCTGAAAAAAATAAGAAGCAATTTTGATAGCTTTGGAGCAGCCATATGAGTAAAGATCAAGTAGACTAAATCACTCAACTCACATTTTTAATATTATTCTATAGCAGTAGTTCTCAATTGAGGAAGATCTTGGCCCCCAGGGAACGTTTGGCAACGTTTAGAGATAATGTGTGTGCAGTGGGGGCATGCTGCTAGCATCTAGTAGATAGAAACAGACATGCTGCTCAAGATCCTACGATTTCTGGACCAGCCCCCACCACAAAAAATGCTCTGGCCCCAGATGTCAATAATGTGAGGCTATAGATGAGTAGGTGCCACTGATGCAGTACTTGTCAAGAATATACACAAGGGTCACACAGTAAAGAAGAGGATGCTAGATGACAGACAGTAGAGAAAAGGTTACAAAACCAGGAGGTGCGTGCAAGAACAAAGACTGGACAGGGTGCGTAAGGTACACGTAAGGAACAGACACCAATTCACCCCTCACAGTGACCTCAGGGCTAATGCTTCTAGACCTAGGAAGGTGGAAGACAGGAGGACAAGTTCACCAGGCCGATGAGAACCTGTGGACAGTGGAAAGAGCAGGCTTGGTCTTGGGATTTGTTTTATTTTGCTACTAACTCCTAGGCATCTTTTGTAGCACCTCACATGTAGACACCGTCCGTCTGAAGTTGGAGGCTTGCATGTTGCTATGATGCTGAACAGGTTCTAGTGGAGTTTTCAGATGAAGATGAATGAGGAAGATGAAGATGCCTGGTGATCGACTTCTGAAAATCATTCAATGAGAACCCTGTGGGTCACAATAGTCAGATACGCAACTGATTGTGGGTATGGTGCGGGACCAGGCAGCATGGGGTCGCCATGAGTCGGGAAACAGCAGCTAACAGCAGCCACCTCATTGTCTGCCTTTGTCTTGGCTTTTAAAGGCTTTTTCACCTTGATGGAGACTTTCGAAAAACCTTATTTCCAGTTATACTAGAATCGAGAATTTGTCAGTGTCGAAATGCTCTGTGGAAAGGAGAAAGACTCAGCAAAATGTGATCAAAGTCAATGACCTTTGAAACATGTGCAGTCCTAGATTGCGGAGCCTTGGTGGTACAGTGGTTAAGTGCTCAGCTGCTGACCGAAAAGTCGGAGGTTTGAACCCACCAGGCCCTCCTCAGGAGAAAGATGTAGCAGTGTGCTTCCGTAAAGATTACAGCCTTGGAAACCCTATGGGGCAATTCTACTCCTTCCTACCAGGTTGCTATGAATTGGAATTGACTGGATGGCAACAGATTTGGCGACGGTGGTGGTTCTTTTTAATCCTAGATTAGGATGCATGGTATTCGGATTGCAGAAAGGGGGCTGATGTCAAAGCTCTGGCTGATCTGGGACCATTAAAAGCTTTATGGGTACAAAATACAGCATCAAGTAAGGAGCCCATGTGGCTACAGGAAAAGCTGCTTTATTCTTCTAGTGAGTTCAGTAACAGCAAATGGACCAAAAGATTGTTAAAGCCTCTGATGTGAAATGTTCTGCATTATTCTACTTGCTTGTCAGCCTCTAAGAGGAGAGGTTAATTGAATGGTATTTTAGGGCCTAACTTGCAAATGGAAGACAGGCAGGCCTGTGGCTAACCCACCGAGGTGCTAGATGGCCTGTGTTGCTGGTGGTGGTTACGGACTCAGCATGCTCTTCCACAGAACGTCAAGCTTCCAGATGAAGTCTTGCGGTTCCAAGTTTGCTCTGAATCCTCACTCTTTGCCAAAATGGGGCAGAGCTCATTTACCACATGGATCTCCCTCAAACCAAGGAGATCTTTTGAATTCTTCCCCCCAGAGTTTAATTTCCCAGCTACTGCAGTACAGGAGTGAGGAACTTTGGGAAAAGTGTCAGTTGATTCTAGTCAAATTGTGTTAATCATTTAAGTGAAACCCTCAATGTTCTTAAAAATCCTCCTGGGTTTAGTTGCTTTTCTGAGAGTTAGGATGGGCTTGATGAAGAGGTGGAACGAAAGGGCCTCCACCCATCCTTGATATGGCCCCCACGGCTGGGATTTTTGGTCAGTGTTGCTTATTTTCAGTTTGCACAGACAAACGGACTTGGGCAGATAGCCTGCTGATGCATTGGCTTTGCACTTCAGCATCATCACTGCTTGGCAAACATCTGCTTCTTCGGGGAAAAGGAATGCATCTAAATCACGTGCTTGAGAGCCTTTCTGTTTGTCCTGGATCCCCCAGAGGAAAGGGACGGGTTACTAAGGCCCACGGGTCCTCAGTAAATAATAGGGCTAGAAAACAAGTTTCCCAGAGACAGCGGGAATTGGTGCAGAGCTTTGTGTTGTATAAATTCAGATGCACACCCCTCTACTTCTCATTTAGGGAAAGTTGGTTTGCAAGTATGAGTGAGTGGCTTTTAAATGAGACCCACCATGAAGACACTCTTGCCAGAGTTCTTTGAAAGTTCTTGTGTTTGCTGGAAGTGAAGCAGCAGGAAGATCAGCCAGATAAACACATTCTGAATCCTATAAAGGGCTGCCATGAACGCTTTCCAGACTGGAAAGGAAGGTCAAGACTCAGAAGGATCTGAACTTCCTGAATAACCCCCAGTCCTCCCTCTGAGCCAGCCTTTCTTTTAATGGCAAAATCAAACAGCTCCAGGCTCTCTCACAGATCCTACCAGAAGTCCTGCACCCACCCTGAAAGACCCGGGAGTCCTTACTAAGTTGCTTCTTTCCAAGGAGCCCTGGTGGCGTAGTGGTTAAGCACTCAGTTGCTAACTGAAAGATCAGTGGTTCAAACCCACCAGCTTTTCCATGGGAAAAAGATGAAGCAGTCAGCTTCTGGAAAGATTGAGGGACTTGGAAACCCTGTGGGACAGTTCTCCTCTGTCCTAAAGGGTTACTATGAGCAAGTATCGACTCGACGGTTTTGGGGTTTTTTTAACCAGCTATACAAAAGCTCAAAACCAAACCCACTGCGGTTGAGTGGATTCCTGGCCATAGCAACCCTTTAGGACAGAGGAGAACTGTTTTTGTATAGCTGGTTAAGGAGCTCTGGTAGCGTAGTGCCTAAGGCACTTGACTGCTAACCAGAAAGAAGGCTGGCAGTTCAAACCCACCAGCCACTCCTCGGAAAGAAGATTGGGCAATCTACTTCTGTAGTGATACTGCCTTGGAAACCCAAGGAAGGGTCGCTATGAGTCAAATCATACTCGAAGGCAGTGAGTTTGGTTTTGGATAGCTGGTTAAGGGGTACTTGAGGCATCTGAAGACCTCTGGGAAAAAAGAGATAGGTGATTTACTACCAGACATACTGCTGCTTGGGGCCAGAGCTCAGGAGTGATGCCTGCCTGGCCTCTCAGAGCCCCCATGGGTGCCCATACCTTGAGGCGTGGTACCACATCATGCTTTTTTACTTACATATTATTTTTTGAATCAGGACTTCATTTCTTCATTTACTCCATCTCTCTTCAGATCCTGAAGCTATTTGTTTCAGAGAAGTCTCAGCACAGGCACTCACCAGCGAACCCTCAGGGACTCTTCTTTTGGCTCCTTTAGTCACACCACAGCCTCCAGGGATGCTTCAGTGGAAGCCTACTCCTGCTACACCTTTCTCCCCCAAATGCCAGTATAGTTGAGGGTTAAGTCTTCCCTCTAGCGTAAGAGAAATGCTTGGAAGAATGGTCAAGACGTACCTGACATATTTAGAACTTTTCAAACCTTCTACAAGGGCACAGGCAGACATTTTCTTGAGTGGTAGAAACAGTGGCATCACTAGGGTTGGTGTCACCCAGTGCAATAACTCATGGTGTCACTGCTCCCCCCATGGACCTTCTCCTATACCAAACCATACAGAATCCTTGTTGTTGTTACGTGCCACCAAGTCAGCTCCCACTCATAATGACACTGTGTACAATAGAATGAAATACTGCCCTATTCGGCACCATCCTCACAATCCTTGCTACACTTGAGCCCATCGTTGCAGCCACTGTGTCAATCCATCTTGTTGAGGGTCTTCCCCTTTTTCACTGACCCTCCACTTTACCCAGCATTATATTCTTCTCCAGGAACTGGTCCCTTCTGACAACATGACCAAAGTACGTCAAACGAAGTCTGGCCATTCTTGCTTCCAAGGAACATTCCAGCTGCACTTCTTCCAGGACAGATTTGCTTGCTCTTCTGGCAGTCCACGGTATTTTCAGTATTCTTCGCCAACACAATTCAAAGGCATCAACCCTTCTTCAGTCTTCCTTATTCATTATCCAGCTCTCACATGCATATGAGGTGATTGAAAATACCATGTCCTGGGTTAGGTGCATCTTAGTCTTCAAAGGGACATCTTTGCTCCTTAACACTTTAGAGAGGTGTTTTGCAGCAGATTTTCCCAGTGCAATACAACATCTGATTTCTTAATTGTTCCTTCTTTGGGTGTTGATTGTCGATCCAAGTAAAATGAGATGAAATTATTATTATGCTCAATATAAATAAAGTTGGCATAACTAATGCATGGGAGTTCTGGTACCGTAGTGCCTAAGGCACTTGACTGCTAACCAGAAGGTGGCGGTTCAAACCCGCCAGCCACTCCTCGGAAGGAAGATGGGGCAATCTACTTCCATAGTGATACCGCCTCAGAAATCCAAGGAGGGGTCGTTGTGAGTCGGGTCTGCCTCGACGGCACACAACAACAACAATGCACAGAAAGGTTAAGTAACTTGTTATAAGTAGAAAGTGATAAGTAGAAAGAGACAGAACCAAGATGCAAGTACAAGTAGGATAGTTCTCTAATGTATACTCCTAACCACTGTGCTAGTGATGGTTCCGTGGTAGGAGCCCAGGTCTGATTCTCAGCATGCACTGCATGCATGCTACCCCCCGTCTGTCAGTGGAGTTCTGTGTGCAGCTGTGATGCTGGACAGGTTCCAGCAGAGCTTACAGATGAAGACAGACTAGAAAGAAGGTCCTGGTGACCTACTTCTGAAAATCAGTCAGGGAAAACCCTATGGATCGTAACAGTCTTGTCCCACTGTGCATGGAGTCCCCATGAGTCAGGGCACATTGAACAGCAGCTAAGAACCACCATCACTATACTATATGTGCATGTCCATAGAGTCTTGGACTATACAAGATCTTGAGAAGATCTCTTTCTGCTTCATTCATCCAGTCATCACTCATGAAACACTGTGTGCCAGGCATGATACCAGGCCCTGAGAATCTAATGATCGAGAGATCAGAATACCTGCCCTCAAGGAGTGCGTTTCAGCAGAGAGACAGAAATGTACAAAAGCAGTTAAATACCATACCATCTGCCAGCAGTCAAGGTCAAGCAATTCCAAGCAGATCAGAACAAATGAGGTATAAAGTTATGCTACAGAGATGCAGGGGCCTCTCCAGTAGGGAGGACCTAGATAATCGACAAGTTCTTGACCCCCGAAGGCAGGCTAGGTAAGTGCTTCTGGGGTCCCTTTGGCTACAGGAAATGTTGCATGAAAACAGCTTGGAATTTACACTGGGGAGGTGAGAGTGGAGGGAAAAGGTGTTACAGAATCTCCCTCCCACAAAACGTACCGAAATCTTGGCTGTAGGTGAGCCTGTCTCTGTTATTTCTGCCTTAAGCTTTTAAGCTTTTTTTTTTTTTCCCTTAAGCACAGGATCTGAGCTGTAAAGTGGATTTAGGGATGTGGACAGATATCATAAGAAACTCCAAATATATTTTTCACCATTGCCAAATAGCTCCACTCTATACCTTTCTCTACAAAAGCAAGTCCTTCTGGTCTTGGTGTCCAACTTGGCTCTTCCAGGTATAGGTCATACCTCTACTTCTGTAGTGATACCACCTCAGAAACCCAAGGAGGGGTCCTATGAGTCGGATCTGACTCAGATAGCAGTGAGCTTGGTTTTTGGTTTCTCAAATTCCTGCCACATTGTCAAACTGTAGGTAGTCATTCATGTCTCCTTGAAACATGCCACCTAATTACATAATCACATCTCTACTAATTGGTTTATTGGAAGGGCTCCCAACAGGGCTATTTGGCTAATTGGTCCCTTGAGGATCCATCTCCCAGGATACCACTCATACCTACTCATAATGAGAAACAAATACAGAGGTGGACAGCTCTTCTACCCCAGATGTGCACCCTTTGTCTCCTGTAGATTTTTGTAGCTAAGGAAAGGTTGGGGAAAGACCGCACTTGGAAAAATTTCTTTGAAGAAGTTGGAGTTGAGCAATGGCCCAGGGTTGTTCAGAGCCAGCAGATGGAGCAGATAAGGAGGCCCAATCAGATTTTTGGCCCTTGTGATTCCATCCTGAACTTAAAACTTGTTGGCTCTTATCTTTGGAAAAACCCAGGCCCTGTTCTCCCTGCTCAAACTGGAAAGGGTAGGGCTGGGTTTAAGGCTTATCAGTAACTCATTTATTTTTCCTTGAGCCTGTGAAGCTTGATTTCTCCTGCAATCAAAATACTATAGAGAGGCTTAGCAGGCTATTTCAAAAGCATTCTGTTTTATTTAAAATTCTTCTCTAGGGGCCAGTACTGCTCTCAATTTTACGTGGCCGTGCCAAGCATGGGGCACCATTCAGTTCTACTTGAGGGCAGAAGATCTAAACCTCCTGTTTTATCTTGGAGAGTAGGAGGAATGTGTTTGCTTTTAGTCCTTCTTTGGGCTCAGTTTCCAGCAATGGCTGCTTTGAGTTCATTTCTAAGGCCAGCAATAGTAGACGTAGACACAGCAAATTCATTTTTGGAAACTCTGTCTAGCTTTGGTTTGTCATCTGTGTTTTTAAATATATTTGAGTTATTCTATTACCACTGTACTTAGTAGCCACCCACATTTGGAACGTTTCCCCCTTGAGTGGCAGACATAAGGTTTTTTTTAATTCCTATTTTAGAATTCAAATTTGATTTTTAGGGTGCAGGATAGGCATAGATAGACACTATTAGTTCTCAGCGGGACCTGATACATAATTTGCATGTGCCAGGGCAAAATGAAAATGTGGGCCGTCTTGATTAAGAAATATTAGGACTACTAAGACAGTGACAGCAGAACATGAAAGCAAGCATGGAGTCCTCTGAGTATGGGACCCTGTGTCACACCATAGGTAACATGCCCAGGAAGCCATCCTGTAGTCTTTTTTATTCTTGGGCAATCTGAGGGTTATCCAAGCCCTGTGTTTTCCCTCATCCGGATTCCTGCTTGCTGGCCTTGGGTTAATCTCTGGCCCTTCCGAAACTGTGGCATTAAGTTGTGGACTGGAAAAATAAGTGAAGTAAAAGGGAATTTATTGATTTGGCAATCTGGTAGAACTAAAGACATTTGTTGGGTTAAAGATAGGGACACTAAATGGTGTGAAATTTCTCCATTGCCTGTTTAAGTAATTTGTCCTTACTGTGAAATAGAGTGATAGAATGGGAGACCAGGAAAATCACTAAAATGAAATTTGGAGGACTTAGATTTCCCTTGTTACCTTCCCGAGAGGGACCGGGTCTCCGGGAGCAAGGTAAGCACGGGCAGGCTTGTGCTTAGTCCCCGGGAGCAAGGAAGCACGGGCGGGCTTGTGCTTAGTAACCGGGAGCGAGGTAAGCACAGGTGGGCTTGTGCTTACTCACTGATCTGCACTGAACACTTTCCCTTGTTATCCTCCCGAGAGGGACCGGGTCTC
>NW_006921891.1:472608-478356 GCF_000298275.1 Orycteropus afer afer
AAACCCACCAGCCACTCCTCGGAAGGAAGGTTGGGCAATCCTACTTCCGTAGTGATACTGCCTCGGAAACCCAAGGAGGGGTCGCTATGAGTCGGGGTTGACTCGACGGCACATAACAACAACAACAACAAAAGCCTGCCAGAGACAGCTCTAGAGCAATGTGTATTTGTCCTTTCCTACTAGTAAAAGATAGCCAACAAATACTTCCTGGTGACTTTTAGGCCATCTAGAAGGGACCTGCTGGGAAAGAAGGAAAATAAAGAGGGAGGAAAGACCACGAGCTGGAAGTTGGGGGCCTTCACATTCCTGTCCCTACTTTGTCACCTTAGGAGAATCACCGCTATTTCAGGCCCTGATGTGCTCATCTGTAAAATGAAGGAGATGGAGGAGATTCTCCCTAAAGTTCTTTAGGTCTCCTGACTGTGTTCTTGCCTTCTGTGTGAGAGACCTGGGTTCAGTTTCCAGCCAATACACCAAAGATGCAACTACCACTCATCTGTCAGTAGAGGCTTGTATATTGCTGTGATGCTGAACATATTTCAGCAGAGCTTCCAGACTAAGAAGGACTAAGAAGAAAGATCTGGTGACCCACTTATGAAAATCAGCCAATGAAAACGCTCACCACAGTCCACTCCCTAACCAATTGTAAGGCAGCACAGGATGGTACAGAATTTCATTCTGTTGTGCATGGGGTCTCCTTGAGTCCAGGGCCAACTAGACAACAGCTAACAACCACAACAATGACAATAGAAGCCTTATCACCACACAGCACTGTGGAATGCATTTGAAAGTTCACACATAGATGCTACAGAGTTTATATAAACAAGAAAGAGCTTTATAGAAGCAAGCAACAACCGAAATACCCCGAATTCTTTTTATTTCAAAGATGTAATGTAACTTGAAATAATCTAAAGTAGTCTTTATCTTTCCTCATCTATTAAAATTCCATGCCTAAAGAGCTTAGCCACCTGTCACTCAGTGATACGCTAGGTGCCAAACGACTTGGGACAAGAGCTTCTAAAACCCACTGACATAAAAAAAAAAAAAAGCAGAAGAAGAAGAAGAAGAAGTCAGAACTTCTGTGATGCGATTTTTCCTCAATTAATTTCTTGACTTGCAGTTCATGACAACCTGGTGATAACTCCATGAGCTTATAAATAAATTTCCATAAGCTCAACTTGCTCAAGTTTGTTTAAAAGATCTTCAGAAGGCTCTCTCCATCTTCCATTGCAAGTAAAGAGGAAAAGACTAAGGTGCCTTGTTATTAGGGCTATTAATGGTGCAAGAAATCTGAAGAGATGCCATCTCTGAAAGCCTCCATCAAGAAATGAGGTCCAGACTTCTCTGGCCCCTCTCAGGGACCCATGAACCTCTCCCGGGAGCGCAGAATAAAAACTTCTCTTTAACCCTCCCCCCCCCAAAAAAAGAAATGAGGTCCAAAATTTGGTGGAAGCAAAATTAATTGGTTCTTCTCACCTGGATAGGGAACTTCTTCCTACAGGTTGTTTCAGAATTCACATAGCAGAGGGCCCTTTTGATCCCAAGGCTGCTGGTGGTGGTGGTGATGGTGGTGGGTAGTTGCTGTCCAGTTGATTCTGACTTAAAGCAACCACATGTGTGCAGAGTAGAACTGTGCTCCATAGAGTTTCTCAAGGTTGTGATCTTTTAGAAGCATATTGCCAGGCCTGTCTTCCAAGGCACCTTGGAGTGGATTTGATCAGACTTAAAGCTAAGATTTCGGTAACTTTCTTCTATTAACTCAAACTCCACACACACACACACCCCGCAACTATGTGAATGTTTGGAGTATAAATTATCACAACCTACATGGAAAATAGGAGCTCTGGTGGCGTAGTGCCTAAGGCATTTGACTGTTAACCAGAAGGCTGGCGGTTCAAACCCACCAGCCACTCCTCAGAAGGAAGATTGGACAATCTACTTCCATAGTGATACCACTTCAGGAACCCAAGGAGGGATCACTATGAGCCGGAACAGACTCAACGGCCGTGAGTTTGGGTTTCTTTCTTTTTTTTTTTTGTATGGAAAATAATTTTACAATAGATATCAGGAGTTTACACTATTCCAATGCCTTAACACCATTGGTTTATCCTATGCATTTATCCTCTGAAAAGAATATGAAACATAGGGAAGGAAAACGTAAGCCCAAAGGTGTTTATCAGAGCATTACCCTATATTTGCAAAGCATTGGAAGCAACCTAAATTTTCAACAAAAGGAAATGATAAAATTAAATTAGGATACAATCATATGTTACAGGATTACACAGTCACTGAAATGTTTATATAAGGAAATTATTTCAATTTACAAAGAGCCCCCCTTAAGATATTATATGACAAACGTAAATCTTTTCAGTTTTCAGATGAAGCATTCACATGTTCACATACTTAAAACTCAGGAGAAAGAACTTAAAATAAGTCTTAATTCTTACAGAATTAAGACCAAACAAATAGGTACTATAACAATAGAAGTAAATAAGATATGTTTTTTAAAAAGAAAATGAATCTCAGATTGAATCAAAGACTACCCCTCCAACTATGTGTGCTATATAGGAGATGTATTTAAAGGAAAAGGATTCAGAAAGCAAAAGATAAGCAAATGAATCAAGTAGATGTGGAAAGAAAGAAAAGGAAAAAGAGGCGGGAAGGGGAAAAAGGAAGGAAAGAATGAAGAAACACAGGACTCATGACAATGATTTCAGGCAGGATTGAGTTCAAGGAAAGAAGCATAGGCAAGAGAAAGGGGGACTTCGTTAAGTTAAGTTACAATCCGTAAAGTCAAGAGAACTCTCCTGACTAATCTATGTACCAAAACCCACACATCAAAATGAATAAAGGTAAACACTGAAGGAAAAGCTAAGATAAATAATAGGAAAAATTGTAAATCAGCCCTTTAACTCACTTTTCTCAACTCATGCTAGTCATGTAGGAAAGAAAAAGTGAGCTCATAGAGGCTCTGAATTAATGAATAACCAAGAACACCTTCTTTATAAATATCAATGCAACAATGGGTGCTTGTCACCTACTGTGACAAAAGTCACCTTCAACAACTTTCCAAATACTTAAAGAAAATAAAAGCCATTCTGTAACCATCATAAAATAATTATGAAAAAAGAAAACAAAAAAAGTCCAACCTTGAGATTAAAAAATAGAACAAAAACTCTCCAAAGTAATCTTGTGTCTAAATGAAAATATAAACCAAAATGTCAAAATATCTAGAAAAAATAGTACTTGTCAAAACCTGTTGTTGTTGTTGTTAGGTGCCATCTAGTCAGCTCCAACTCATAGTGAGCCTATTTACAAGAGAATGAAACACTGCCTAGTCCTGCACCATCCTCACAAACTTTGCCATGCTTGAGCCCATCATAACACCCACTGGGTCAGTCCATCTCGTTGAAGACCTTCCCCTTTTTCATTGACCCTCTACTTTACCAAACATGATGTCCTTCTCCAGGAATGAATCCCTTCTGACAACATGACCAAGGTACAAGAAATGAAGAATGGCCATTCTCACTTCTAAGGAGCATTGTAGCTGTACTTCCTCCAAATCAAAACCTATAGGAGATGACTATACTATGGTCAGCATAAAATAAGTTTTTGATTTAAACACCTATGTTACTAAAAATAAAGTAATTAAACATGCTGTTGGGTGCCACTGAGGTGGTTCCAGATGATAGGGACCCTGTGTAACAGAGTGGAACTGTCCCATAGAGTTTCCTAGGCTGTGATCTTTATGGGTGTGCCTAAAGTGCACCTGACCCAAGCCATAGTATTTCAATCACCTCATATGAATGTGAAAGCTTGACAATGAACAAATAAAGAAGACCAAAGAAAAATTAATACATTTGAATTATGATGTTAGCCAAGGATATTGAATGCCGGGAGAACAAACAAATCTATCTTGGAAGAAGTATAGCCAGAATGAGTCTCAGAAGAGAGAATGGAGAGACTTCATCTCACGTACTTTGGATGTGTTATCAGGAAGCACCAGTCCCTGGAGAAGGACGTCATGCTTGGTAAAGTAGAGTCAGCAAAAAGAGAAAGACCCTCAACAAGATGGATTGACACAATGCCTGCAATGATGGGTTCAAGCACAGCAATGATTGAGAGGATGGCCCAGGACCAGGCTGTGCATGGTTCTGTTGTACATGAGGTCACTATGAGTGGAACTGACTTGACAGCCAGCGCTTTTGGTTAGCAGCTGGGCACTTAATCATTGCGCCCCCAAGCCTCCTATAATTAAACAAATAGCTCAATAATTTTTAAAAGAAACCACAAAATTAGCCAAGGAAATGAGAAGAAAGGACTTCATAATTGTGGGAGTAGTAGCTAATAAATTAGAAAATAGGAAAACCATGGAACTCAGAAACAAAAGAGCTGGTTGTTTGAAAAAGTAATAAGATGAAACAAGGCACCAGCTAGCCCAGTCAAGAGAAATGAAGAAAGCACAAAATTAGAAATGTGAATAGGGAGCTAACCATAGGTAGGCAAGGGATTTTAAAAGCTATGATTATTTCCCACAATTTTATTCAAACAAATGTTAAAACCTCAATGAAATGGATGCGTTCCTTGAGGAAAAAAATTCACTACTTCCATAAAGATTTTGTTGTTGTTGTGTGCCGTCGAGTCGGCCCCGACTCATAGTGACCCCTCCTTGGGTTTCCAAGACAGTATCACTACGGAGGTAGGATTGCCCAACCTTCCTTCCAAGGAGTGGCTGGTGGATGGGTTTGAACTGCCAGCCATCTGGTTCAGCAGGTAAGTATCCTAGCCACTATGCTACCAGAGCTCCCAAACAGGTCTAGGAGCTCCAAAGAAGGGACAGTGAAAGCAAAAGCGCGGTACATGGGTCATTGTTATGTTAATTCATCAAAGAATAGCCTCAAAGCATTGAGTTGGTCACAGAAACAGCCGCCAAGGACAGGCCATACATCCTAAAGCAGCCACTGGTCAGACTCAAGACGGGAATTCCTACTTCTGGAAGCTGACTGCACATAGACAATTTTCCAAAAGAACCCAATGCCTAAGGCCAATGATCTCTGCTGGGCTGCTTGCTAGGCGCTTGTTTGACCTGAAGGTGACAGTGGGGAGCCAGGTCTTTCAACATTCAAAAGGACACCTAAGTGTGGATGGGCTGGGTGGTCACCCCAATCCAATAAATCCAGAAATCTGGATTCAAGGAGGACCAAAATGATTTTGTCACATTCTTTCTAAAGCCAAAAGACTTGGAAACATATTGCAAGTCATATGACGGGCAGGTTCACACAAATTGCTAAGAGCAAAATAGATAATTCAATAGAAAAATAGGTGAGTTGGAAGTCTCTGGAAAAGAGCTGAGGGGATGAATACAAATGATGAATGAACTTCTGGAAAAAAATACTCACCCTCACTTATAATCTTAAAATCACAAATCAAAACAGCAACGAGAGACCGTTTTGTGAAAGTTAAAATTTTCTAACATACAATAGTGGCAAGGATGCTGGAAAACATTTGTATGTTTGGACATATAATAAATTTTTTCAACATGTTTTATGAACAAAATTTGGCAACTTCTGTCAATGTTTATTGTTGTTGTTATGTGCCAAGTCATCTCTGACTCATGTTGTTGTTGTTGTTGTTATGTGCCGTCGAGTCGACCCCGACTCATAGCGACCCCTCCTTGGGTTTCCGAGGCAGTATCACTACGGAAGTAGGATTGCCCAACCTTCCTTCCGAGGAGTGGCTAGTGGGTTT
>NW_006921891.1:478751-480296 GCF_000298275.1 Orycteropus afer afer
TTTAGCAGTCCATGGTACTTTCAGCATTCTTCACCAACAATACAACTCAAAAGCATCAACTCTTCTTCACTCTTCCTTATTCATTATCCAGCTCTCACATGTATATGAGGCAATTGAAAATACCATGGTTTGGGTTAGGTGCATCACAGTCTTCAAGGAGATATCTTTGTTCTTCAGCACTTGCAAGAGGACTTTAGCAACAGATTTGCCCAGTGCAATGTCTTTTGATATCTCAACTGCTGCTTCTATTGGCATTGACAGTAGAACCCAGAAGTATGAAGTCTTTGACGACTTCAATCTTTTCTCCATTTATCACGATGCTGCTACTCTCCATTCAAGGGCAAGTTTCAGAGTCTCTTCTGACATACATTTTGGTCTTTTCTTCCTTTTTAGTGACCTTTTGCTTTCTTCATGGATAATGTTCTTGATGTCAACCCACAATTCTGGTTTTTGGTCATTGGTGTTCATTGCCTCAAATATATTCTTTAGATGATCTCTAAATTCAGGAGGGATACAATCAAGGTCAGATTTTGGCTCCTGTAGACTTCTTTTAATTGTCTTCAGCTTCCACTTGAACTTGCATATGAGCAGTTGATGGTCTGTTCCACAATCAGCTCCTGGCCTTGTTTTCGCTGAAGATATTGAGCTTTTCCATCTCCTCTTGCCACAGATGTAGTCAATCTGATTCCTGTATACTCCATCTTGCAAAGCCCACGTGTATAGATGCTGTTTGTGTCGTTTAAAAATGGTATTTGCAATGAATGAATCGTTGGTTTTGCAATATTCTATCATGAGATCTCCAGCATTATTTCTATCACCAAAGTCATATTTTCCAACTACCCGTGATTCTTCTTTGTTTCCAACTTTTATATTCCAATCACCAGTGATAATTAACACATCTTGATTGCATGTTTGGTCAATTTCAGACTGCAGAAGTTGATAAAAATCTTTAATTTCCTCATCTTTGGCTTTGGTGGTAGGTGCGCAAATTTGAATAATAGTAGTAGTAACTGGTCTTCCTTGTGGGCATATGGATATGATCCTATCACTGTCAGCACTATACTTCAGGATAGATCTTGGTACATTCTTTGTGATGATGAATGCCACACCATTTTTCTTCAATTTGTCTTTCCCAGCATAGTAGATCATATGATTATCTGATTGAAAATGGCCCAAACCAGTCCATTTCAGGTCACTAATGCCTAGGATATCAATCTTTATGTGTTCCATTTCATTTTTGACAACTCCAAATTTTCCTAGATTCATACTTTGTATATTCCATGTTCCAATTATTAATGGATGTTTTCAGCTGTTTCTTCTCATCTTGAGATGTGCCACATCTGCAAATGGAGGTCCCAAAAGTTTTAGTCTATTCACATCATTAAGGTCGGCTCTACTCTGAGGAGGCAGCTCTTCTCCAGTTGTATTTTGAGTGCCTTCCAACCTGAGGGGCTCATCTTCTGGCACTATATCAGACAATGTTTCAGGGCTATTCATAAAGTTTTCCAGTAATATATCAGACAGTGTTTCACTGCTATTCATAAG
>NW_006921891.1:480485-485465 GCF_000298275.1 Orycteropus afer afer
GGAAATGTTGCCCTTTTGGTCTCATTTGGTTGATTGTCCTGAGGAGCACATTGCTCATAAGTAGTAGTATTCACTTTATAGACGTGTCTATTGTTTGGCTGAAAGGTGATCTCCAGCAGTGGTTTCAGTTCCGGGCTTGAAGGAGGTCTAGGGGTTGTAGTCTCAGGGGTGCAGCATTGTTTGTAATGATAAAAAGTTGAAAGAAACCTGGATGTTCATTATTATAAGACTAATGAAATTAGTATAAAGGCCAACAATGGAATGCATTCAAAGATAATGGTAGTTATATTAGGAAGAATCCAAATTCTCCAGTCTTTTCTGCTCCCAATAGACTTTCTTCACCAGGTTTCAATGTATTCAAAATTATTTGGCAGATACTCTTGTGTGTGTCTGTGTGTGAGAGAAAGAGAGAGAAAACCTGGGTCTTCTATTGTAATTGTTTTTAACTGCTGTTTCTCTCATATCTTATCTTGCTAGGAGAGGTGAAGAGAGGGTTTTTCCCAATGATGCTGTCATCTCCGAAATACAATCTCATATTTCCAGAAGTTTCCAGGCTTCATGCTATTGAGGAACTTGGAGTAGGCTTTCAAGAGCCTGAGAACCTTTGGGATCCTGGCAGGTACCACACTCAAGCTTGTTTCCCTCACTTGCTTCTACCTGTGTCTTTCTTCCAGGATGCACACACACCTTCAGCTGTCTTCCCACACAAGTATGTCCCTTGACTTCCTGAAGCTTTTTCTTGCCTTCCCCTTGGCTGGAAAAGCTCATCTCTCTTCTCTTTTTGGAATATTCTCAGAATCCTTGAAATGCATCATTAGTCTCAACTTCTTTGGGGTTTTCAGTGGCTTTAGTACATTCACAGAGGTGTGCACCCATCACTATTGTGGGTTGGACTGTGTCCCCCCAAAATATTTGTTAAAGCCTTAACCCCTGTGCCAGTGAATGTATGTATGAGGAAACAGGGTTTTTCTTTGCAGATGTTATCAGTTAAGCTAATGAGATCATGCTGGAGCAAGGTGGGTCCTGATCCTATGTGCCTGGTGTTTTATAAAGAGGAGAACAAACATAAAAACGCTTACACCCACAGAGAAAAGACAATACATGAGCGTCCATCTATAAGCAGCCAGGGAACGCCAAGAAATGCCTGGGACTACGAGGAAGGTTCTTCCTAGACTGATAGAGAGAGAGGATAGGCCTGCTCATGTCCTGAATTTGGTCCTCCAGCCTCCAGAACTGTGAGAAAATGGTATTTTGTTATGGAAGCCCTGGGTAACTAAGACAACTACCATAGTCAATTTTGGGACATTTTCATCACCCCAAAAAGAAACCCCATAACTATTAGTAGTCAGTCCCCATTCCCATCTCTCCCCACTAATCTACTAATCTATCTCGATGGATCTGTATCTTTTGGGTATTTCACATAAATGGAATCATACAATATAAGGTCTTTTGTAACTGGTCTTTTTCACTCAGCGTAGTGCTCATCCACATTGTAGTACTTTATTCTGTTTTACTGTCGAATAGTATCCCATTGTATGGTAAAACACATTTCACTTATCCCTTTTCAGTTGAAGGACATTTGGGTTGTTTCCACTTTCTGGCTATTCTGAATAATGCTGCTATAAACAAACATTATAAATACTTATAAACCTTACAAATATTTGTGTGAACACATGTTTTCATTTCTATAGGATATATATCCAGACGTGGAATTGCTGAGTCATAGGGTACATCTATAATTTACCTTTTGAGGAACTGCCAAATTGTTTTCCAAAGTGTCTGCACCATTTTGTATTCCCAACAGCAGTACATGATAGTAGCAATTTCTCCACATCCTTGCCAACATTTCTCATTGTCTTTTTCATTGTAGCCATCCTAGTTATGTGTGAGGGAGCTCTGGTGGTGTAGTGCCTGAGGCATTTGACTGCTAACCAGAAGGCTGGCAGTTCAAACACACTAGCCACTCCTCAGGAGGAAGGTTGGACAATCTACTTCCGTAGTGATACTGCCTTGGAAACCCAAGGAGGGGTCGCTATGAGTCGAGTCTGACTCATAACATAACAACAACAACAACAACAGTTATGTGTGAGGGAGCTCTGGTGGCATAGTGCCTGAGGTATTTGACTGCTAACTGGAAGGCTGATGGTTCAAATACACCAGCCGCTCCTCGGAAGGAAGTTTGGGCAATCTACTTCCATAGTGATACCGCCTCGGAAACCCAAGGAGGGGCCGCTATGAGTCAGATCCAACTCTATGGCAGCGTGTTTGGTTTTTTTGGTTTTAGTTATCTCATTGCAGTTTTGATTTGCATTTCCCTGATGGCTAATGATTTTGAACACCTTTTCAGGTGCTGATTGGTCACTTGAATAGCTTCTTTGGAGAAATGTCTTTTCAGATCCCATCACTTTTCATAATTTTTCATTTCTCTACTTGTTAACTTATTAATTACCTGCCCCCACTACTTTAGAAGCTACAGGAGAGGAGACACCATGATGCTCTTATTAAGCTTTGCAAACCCTATACTGAGTAAGTTGTCAGGCTCATGGTAGAAGCACATTGAATATTGTTGTAATCTCTTATTGTTTACATTAACATCTTCCTTCCCATGCTAATTAGAGCCTATCAAAATAGCCTAATAAAGGGCCCATGTTTTCTGACTCTAATTCTGCTCTCTTCTGAGCTCATCAGGTAGTTTTACAAAGTACTTTTGTTGCTGCCATCAAGTCAGCCCCTGTGTGGGACAAAGAACATGGTTTGGTCCTTGTCTCTTGTTCCTTAAAATAACCAAGGCAAAGATCCTCTTTGTTTTTCTAAAATGTTGGTGGTTTTAGGTACCATAAGGTTGCTCTGGTAGCATAGTGGCTAAAGCACTTGACTGCTAACCAGAAGGCTGGCGGTTCAAACCCACCAGCCACTCCTCGGAAGGAAGGTTGGGCAATCCTACTTCCGTAGTGATACTGCCTCGGAAACCCAAGGAGGGGTCGCTATGAGTCGGGGCTGACTCGACGGCACATAACAACAACAACAACAACAAGGTTGATTCCAACTCATAGCTGCCATATGTACAATAGAACGAAACACTGCCCAGTCCTGCACCATCCTCCCAGTCATTCCGTCTTTTTGAGGGTCTTCCTCTTTTTCACTGACCCTCTCCTTTATCAAGCCTGATGTCCTTCTCCAGGGACTGGTCCCTCCTGAGAACATGTCCAAAGTATATGATACCAAGTCTCACCATCTTCACTTCTAAGGAGCATTCTGGCTGTACTTCTTCCAAGACAGATTTGTTCATTCTTCTGGCAGTCCACGGCACACTCAATATTCTTTGCCAGCATGACAATTCAAATGCATCAATTCTTTTTTGGTCTTTCCTATTCATTGCCCAGCTTTCACATATATGTGAGGCAATTGAAAACACCACTGGCTGGGTCATGTTCACCTTAATCCTTGAAGGGACATCTTTGCTCTTTAACACTTTAAAGAGATCTTTCGCAGCAGATTTGCCCAGTGGAATACATCGTCTGATTTCTTGACTGCTGCTTCCATAGGCATTGATTGTGGCTCCAAGTAAAATTAAATCCTTGACAATGTCAATCTTTTCTCCATTTATCATGATATTGCTTATTGGTGCAGTTGTGAGGATTTTTGTTTTCTTTATGTTGAGGTGTAATCTGCACTGAAGACTGTAGTCTTTGATCTTTATCAGTAAGTGCTTTAAGTCCTCTTCTCTTTCAGCAAATTTCTTTCAAAATTTTACTTCTGAAATAGCATTTACAATGGTGAAACTATTGTAAATAAGTAGGGGCTACACTGGCCCCATTCTGGCAACAAGGCTCAAGAAAGGAGGAGGCATGATGCATTCATGCATTTTCATTGATTGGATTGATTATGCATATGTACTGAGTCTCCGGTCATGCATATACATGGTGGTCCCAATGACTTATAAAGGACCCTAGAGGTTGATCTCTTTGAGGGCCTTCTGGATTTGGTGAGAACATCCGTGAATGGGAGAGGGTAGTGCATTCCTAGGGACAATGGAAGCCTATGCCAGGAACTCTCCCAGACCTAGCCTGATGTGTGTCTCTTCACTTGTAACCTTTCTGGTCTTACTAAATGGCTAACTGTAAGCATAGGTAATATTCTCCATGAATTTTGTGAGCTGTCATATCCTTGGCTCAAGGTGGCTAGTTCAGAGGAGGGCTGCAAAGGCAGTTGTGAGGACAGAGTTCAAACTCGTGAGGAGTCAGCTTTGGGTGGCTGAGAGACAGAAATGCTGCATAGGCAGTCAATGGAGGACAGACTCCTTTTAACTTGTGGCCTATACCAGGGCACTAGAGAAAGAAAGAGACTGGCTGGTTTGAAGTACAGGGAGTTGTACAAACTCCTGAGCTTATGGTTGGTCCCTGATGACCTGACCTGGGTGGCCAGAGATGTTTTAGGGTAGTTAGGGTGAGAGAGGATGTGCCACAGAATAACTAACTGATGACAAGGATCTCAGAGATGTGGGAAGGTGACATCTGGATGCATTTCCAGATGGATATTGGATATTGGGATTCATGCTAAAGGAGGGGATTGCCCACCTTGCCCTCTTAGTAGTATAGTTAGTTACTTGATCACAGCCCCCGACTAATGGTGACCCCATGCACAATGGAACAAAACACTGCCCATCGTGTGCCATCCTCATGATCAATTGAGGACATCACTTTTGTGATCCATAGGGTTTGCATTCACTGATTTTCTTCCTAGTCTTAGTCTGGAAGCTCTGCTGAAACCTATGAAGCACCATAGCAGCACACAAGCCTCCACTAACAGGCAGGGGGTGGCTACACATGAGGTGTACTGGCCAGGAATTGAACCCAGAAAGTCAACAATGGTACCACCGCACCAACGACGCCTCACAACCTACTTAAAAAATAAATAGAACCCAGAAAGTCTACAATTGTAGCATTGTACCACTGACACCTCACAACCTAGTTAAACCAA
>NW_006921891.1:486202-487706 GCF_000298275.1 Orycteropus afer afer
GACCATGACCATGTATAGAGTTGACAGACAATGTTTCTACAAGTGTATTTGTGTGTTCTGTAAGAATTCCCAGGTATGTGAAGAAGAGTGCAAAAAAAACAAGGCCATTTGGAAGTAATCAGCCATAGGACATGATGGACCTTGAGACCAGAAGAACTAGATGGTGCCAGGCTACCAATGTCAACCACTCAGGCAAGGATCAAAACTAGAAATCCTAGATAGAGTGGGAGGGAAAATGTGGAACAAAATGCGTAAAAACAATAATGACTAGAATTACTGGTCAGATGGAGTCTGGTGAGACCCCCAGTACTATGGCCCTGGGATACATTTTGGGCCTGGGATAAAACTCACTCCCAGGGGCTGGCTCTCAGCCCAATAGTATACAAGATGTATACAGAGACCACTCAACCCAGGGTGATGCACCCACATACTCTATGAAAATCCATCCCTTGGAGCAATCGACCATTAGACACCAGAGGGGCAACACTCGCATGGAGGAAATACAGGACGCACAGAAGTGCATAACTGTGAGGGGCATGGGATGGGTGGGGTTACTGGGCAGGGAGGGGAGGAGGCTAGGTTAGGGTTGGGGATGATAATTGGAGAGTAAAACTAAATGTACACAAATTGTTAAATGTAAAACAAACTCCACTCTGTAAACTTGCACCTAAAGCACAATTTAAAAGAAGAGGAAGAAGAACAAGAACAAGAACAAGAACAAGAACAAGAAAAGAAAAACTCCAGGATTCACAAAAAAAAAAAAAAGAATTCCCAAGTACATGGTAGAGCTGACAAGGGACAAGGTTGTAGTTACTTCTTGGCCACAGCCAGCTACCCAGAGGGAACAAGTAGTTGGACCTGTGGGCTCAGGACTGTGGTCACAGGGGACATCAAGGTCAATTAGCATAACATATTACACAAAAACATTGTTCCACATCCTACTTTGGCAAGTAGTGACTGGGATCTTAAAAGCTTGCAAGTGGCCATCTAGATGCAATGATGGTTCTCTCCTTGTCCAGAGCAAAGAATGAAGAAAACCAAAGACACATGGAAACAATTAGTCTAAGTGACTGGTACACCATGTGATCCTCAGCCTATATGACTATGAGACCAGAAGAACTAGAGGGTGCCTGGCTACTGCTGTCAACCACTTGGAGGGAGATCTCTGTAGGAGATTCTGGATAGAGTGGGAAAACAATGTGGAACAAAACTCAAAATTATTATATATAAAAAAAAGAAAGGAAGAACCAGGTTTGCTGATCTGATAGAGCCTGATGGAACCACTGAGACTATGGCTCCTAGTAGCCCTTCAGGTCTGGAATTGAACTCAGTCCTGCACTCCTGTGGTTTCCAGCCAAACAAAAGAAAGGCATATGAGCTGAACATTTACATTAGGTAGATATACTCTTTGGAGAGATCAATCATGGGAGAATAGAAGGGCTGTGTATGCACAGAGAGACAGCTTGGGGGGCTGGAGTGCATGGAGGGAAGGACACAAGGAAAA
>NW_006921891.1:490686-514618 GCF_000298275.1 Orycteropus afer afer
TTGGTCATGTTGTAAGAAGGGACCATTCCCTGGAGAAGGATGTCATGCTTGGTAGGGTGGAGGGTCGACGAAAGAGGGGGAGGCCTTCAACAAGATGGATTGACACGGTGGCTGCGATGATGGGCTCAAGTATAGCAGGAATCATGGAGCTGGCGCGGGATCGGGCAGTGTTTTGTTCTGCTGTGCATGGGGTCGCTATGAGTTGGAAACGACTGGATGTCACCTAACAACAACAACAATCTATATTTCTAATACATTGTTGAGTGGAGAAAAGCAGACAACAAACTTGTGTATATAATGTCATACCATCTTGGTTTTAAAAGTATGTAGGAAAATATGTATGACCACAGGCATAGAGGTTAGGATTTACAATAACATTTTGGAGGAACGTGGTTCAATCCATAATAACATTATCTGTTTTTCAATACGTACTTCATCTCATAAACCACTTGTAATTATTTTTTTCAGAAGACAAAACTAGTTTCTGTTTTCTGTGTATTTTCATGTAAATGTTGTAAAACTTACAATTGAAATTTTTAGGGTTTTTTTAATAAAAATAAAAAATAAATCTTTGCCACTCGCTCCTTTCTCTGCTTTGAAGATACCCTGTGAGTTTGCAGGCAGCTTCAAATGCATCAAGATAAGACTTCTTTTATAACAGGGAGTGAGACCCTCCCCAAAGCCTTGCCTTTCAAGTGCATATATTCTAAATTTAGTTGAATGAAGCAAGATTACAGCCAAATATGGGCAGAACATGCTCAGAAACCTCAATTGTGATTGGCTCTTAATTTCTGCCCCAAAAGAAGAACCTTGTGGTTTAAACATCGGCGTCCCAGGAAGTCTTGAAATCAACTGAATGGTCTTTCAAACTCTTTCTTGATATTTAAACTGGGGCCTGGCTGCCGTTGCTGGCTGGAGGAGCCAAACAATAAGTCTGGGTTTACATTTTCACCCCTTGTTCGACAGAACATAATTAGAGGAGAAGCCGCACCCCAGTGTCGGTAACAATTGAGTCTCAAGAGCTTTCACTCCCAGCATTGGGTTGCGTTTCAGTTCTCTCCCTTGCCACACTGCCAATCTGCACTGATGTAAGCAGAGCAGCTTCCACACTCTGAAAAGCAAGCTACAGCTCGGCTGGTTTAAAAAGAACTATTGAAAGGCCAGTGCTTATAAAATGCTGTGGACAGGGTAGCTTCAGCTGGCCCCTCAAAGTGATGGCCTGAGACGATAAAATATTTGGCAGCTGATATTTTGACCGAGTGTCTTAAAATACTGGTGTTTGTGCCAGGCCTTGTGTAATTCTTTGTTATCGGCAACCCAGGCGCTCTTTTTTCTCTTGCGATCAGATCATGAGCCTCTTGCACGACACCCGGGAGCTCTGTGAGGATGAAGATATTAACCCCAGACTCATTTGTCTAGGGAGCAAGCCCTGGCCTCAGTAGATAGCCATCTGGGAATGACAGCTGGGATTCCAAGCCCAAGGCTGGATGTCCCTTATCAATCACTCACACACACTGTCAGAACTCCTCTCTTCTGAACCTTTGATAAACAGGAACTCAACCACAACTATCCCTGGGGAAGCTGAGGGCTATTATTACCCCCAGCGGAAAACCAGACAATGACAAAGACGCTTCTGGCCAGAAGCAGATGAGAACCAGGCTTGGTTCACCTCTTCTGGCCCACTCTACAGTGTACACCACATGACCTCAAAGGTCACCTTAGACATCCTCATTCCTTTTTTTGCAAGAATCAAGCACATCCACATGCAGACTTCACTTGCTGAAACTCAAACCCTGTTAGGCTACCCTCTCCTGAACCCTGACTTGAACAGAAAAGTGTGGGCTTGGCAGACATGAGGGAAATTTTACATGAAGTACGTGTACCTTCACAGGTTCAAGTTGAGTGCATTATGTGCTGGTCTGTTGAGTGAAGGTCGGTAGCTTGGCCAAAATGCTCCTTAACCTTAAAAGAACCTTCAGCTCCCCATCTGACCACCAATTTCCCCCTGGATCTTAAAATCCTAGCTATGGAGTTGATCTACACCTTTTATTATCACTTAAGATACTTCAAGGTTATTATCAGTCCTCAGTACAGTGATCCTTTGATAATGAAAGTAAAGAAAACCTTATGCGACTATTAATTGGTCTAGCAGTTTTAGAGGGCAGTTTGACAATGTGCAGCAAAAACCTTAAAAATATTTACAACTTTTGTCCTGAAAATTTTACTTCAAGGATCAGATAGCTAGATTAATATTTAGAGACACGGACAGAGATGGTCATTGCAGTGTTGTTTAGCATGGGGAAAAACTGCAGACCTCTTAAATGTCTAACAACAGCAATTTTTAAAAAAAAAAAATATGTGATGTATTCTCACAAATATGCTGCAGAAGACCTATGAGGACTGTGGTGCATCTGACCCAAGTTAAGATATTTTCAATCACCTCATACAAAAGCTGGACGATAAATAAGGAAGACCAGAGAAGAATTGATTCTTCTGAATTGTGGTGGTGGTGAAGAATATTGGCTATATCACGGACTACCAGAATGGACAGATCTGTCTTGGAGGAAGTACAAGAATGCTCCTTAGAAGCAAGGATGGTGAGATTTCATCTCACGTACTTTGGACATGTTATCAGGAGGGACCATCCCTGGAGAAGGATATCATGCTTGGGAAAGGAGAGCGTCAGAAAAAAAGAAGAAGGTCCTCAATGGGATGGATTGACACAGTGGTGGCAACAATGGGCTCAAACATAATTATTAGGAGGATGGCGCAGGACCAGGCATTGTTTTGCTCTGTTGTACATAGGGTTGCTATGAGTTGGAACTGACTTGATGGCAACCAACAACAACAATATTCTTACAATGAACATAGCCATTAATAACCATGATGTAGGATAATGGGATATGACTAAAATACCACATAACGTGAAAAAAGGTAAGATAGGAAATTGAATACCCAGAGTGACCCAGGTTTATAAAGAGAGATACTTGTGTTTATGAATATATGTATAGGCAGAGAAAAAAGTACTAAGATGCACATTAAAATTTTAACAACTTTGGCTATCTGAAGGTGAGGTTTATCATTGCACTTTTCTATATTGTTCGAATTTCCCAGTTATTAAGCACTGTTTTGTTTTGTTTTTAAATTGTGATTTGGGTGAAGATTTACAGAGCAAATTCACTTTCCATACAGCAGTTCACATATACTTTGTCTCATGACATTGACCACAGTTTACCACAATGCAACAGCTCCCCTCCCATCTCCTCCCCATAGTTACCTCTTCCCAGTGTCCATCCCTCCATACACTCCTGCCCCCTGAGCTGTCTCCCTGTTTAAGCATTGTTTTTATAGTTAATAAGTTCATTTAGGAAAATAATATCTGCAGTGAATTACTTAATATCTCCCTTCTAGCCATAATCTTTGTGATTCTCACACAACACTTGGGTGAGACTGTACAATAAAGTGCTTGTGATCAACCAAGGGAGTTGGACAGTTTGCTGTTAATGCAAAGAAGGTGTATGGAACCTGTAATGGTTAAGGTTATGTGTCAACTTGACTGGGCTATGATTTTCAGTGGTTTGGCAGTTATGTAATTATGCAATTTGCCAGTTATATAATGATGTAATTATCCTCCATTTTGTGATGTGCCTCCATGCCTATGGTTATGGTCCCATTTTGGAGTGAGTTGTCTATTGTATTAATGAGATAGGATTACGATAGGATATATCTTGAGTCACTGCCTTATTAAAGGATGTTCCTCAAGTCACCACCCTTACTCCAGTCACCACCCTTACTCCAGTCACCACCCTTTATACCCTAGCATCATCTTGATCAAGTAAGGGTAGTTTCCTGGAGGGTATGGTCTGCATCCAATATATATAAATGCTCTGGCAAAGTTCTCTCTCTTGCTCTAGATCCTCCATCTGGCTCATCATCATCTGCACTCCAGTTCTTGGAACTTGAGCCAGCAGCCTGTCGTCTGACCTGACTCACCAGCTTCTGAGGCTTTGTGAGCCAGCCGGCTTATTATCCTATGTGCTGATTTGGGTTTGTCAGCCCCTGCAACCACATGAGTCAGCGGAAACCTTCAGACTGACACCAAATCCATGGATTTGGGGTATTCCAGCCTCCAAAACTATGTGAGCCATTTCCTTGATGATTCATGGGTTCTGTGAGATGTTGCTGTGAATTACAGAACCCAAAGATGAGAAGGAGAGTATTAAGGGGAGGAGGAGTAGTTGATGTCACATACAATGAAGTAGCACAGCAGTTTGGAAAAGTTGGACATTTGGGACTTCTTTAACCTCCTCCTCATGGGAACTAGCTATATGCTCATCCTTCTAAAAGACATTACTTATACAATATCCTATCCAAGCTCACTGATTCTAAATTAATTAACTAATTAATAGTCCAGTTGACATGATGGAAGCTTGAATGTCAGCCATGAGTCCATCCTGAACTTCTTCCACTGCTCTGTTTATAAATGGGTCTTTACAGTTACATATAACATGAGCCATGCAAAAAAGCCCCTATTTTCACATTCAGTATTGGTGACTAAAAAGTTCACCCAGACAAGTTGAGAATGAGGTAGAGGCAGCACATCCTTGCTTTGGCACACTAACTAAGGAACAGTGTGCTGGATCATTCACACTAACTAAGGAACAGTGTGCTGGATCACTCTCCCAAGTGATTGAGAAAACCCAGCAATTCCCAGATGCCAGAGCAGAGATTAGGAGCTCTGGTGGCATAGTGCCTAAGGCATTTGACTGCTAACTAGAAGACTGGAGGTTCAAACCCACCAGCCACTCCTCAGAAGGAAGATTGGGCAATCTACTTCCTTAGAGATACTATCTTCGACACCCAAGGAGGGGTCACTATGAGTTGAATCAACTCGACAGCAGTGAGTTTGATTTTTGGTTTAGAGCAGAGATTGGGGAAGAGAGGAGGCCCAGGTGGCTGGGCTCTGGTCAGGGTGTTCTCTTGTCTTCTTGAGTTAGCACAGGGAAAGAGAAAGCCCTCAGCAGCATTGGCTCCCTGAGTGCACATTTAAGCCAACACTGTAGAGGTTGAGGAGACCCGGAGGCCCCAGGGAGCATCCATTTTGGGACCTGCAGCCACGGTCTTGAGTGCCCTTCTATCTGCAGGAAACTGTCCACCTTGTGATCAGAACTTTGATACCACTGACCACAGGCAGACAACCTGCTTGTCCTTAATGGCACTAAATATGTATCCTCTGTAGTTTGTAACAAAGGCCTCAGCCACTTCCTAAGAAATACACTGAGCTAATTTGTGAGGTCTAATATGAATTTTACATGAGTTCGTGTTCTCCTCCAAGCTCTTTCGTCATCGTCATCGTTATGTGCCATCGAGTCGGCCCCGACTCATAGCAACCCCTCCTTGGGTTTCCAAGGCAGTATCACTACAGAAATAGGATTGCCCAACCTTCCTTCTGAGGAGTGGCCAGTGGGTTTAAACCGCCAGCTTTCTGGTTAGCAGTTAAGTGCCTTAGGCACTATGCTACCAGAGCTCCTCCAAGCTCTTCGTTTTGTTGTTGTTGTTATGTGCCGTCGAGTCGGACCCGACTCATAGTGACCCCTCCTTGGGTTTCCAAGGCAGTATCGCTACAGAAGTAGGATTGCCCAACCTTCCTTCCAAGGAGTGGCTGGTGGATTTGAACCACCAGCCTTCTGGTTAGCAGTCAAGTGCCTTAGGCACTATGCTACCAGAGCTCCCAAGCTCTTTAGTGGGTTCCAATTATTCTTTGGTTGGAACTGGACTCAACAGGAGAGGCTACAAGCCTTCTGGCTTCACAAACCAACCCACCCATGCCAATCCCATCTGCTCCATCTTAGAGAGCCACCTTGCCATTGGTCAACCATGCTGCCCTATCCCAGACTGCTGCTTCTTTGGATGTCACCCTGCCAAACCACATTGCTTTCAGCTCTGGAGATGCCTCAACTCCTGCCCAAGTGCTAGACAGACTGGCCAAAGCAGATCTGCACAAGCTCTCCTCCACCATCTTATTGTATCTATGTACTGATGGAGAGTATCATAGTTGTCAAGTATTCATAAATACCTTGAAATACAAAGTATACATTCTCCTTCTTTCTCCTAGTTTGGAAATAGCGCAAAGGCAATGAAGCCCATTCTGTGCAACGCTTCTTAAGAGCCATGTGAAACAGGAAGCTTCTGGGGGTTTCTTGCAAGCATGTGATACAGAGCCACGGTTTCGGTGCAACAGTCAAGGAGATTTTGCAGCCGGAAACATTCATACAAGACACCCTTTATGTCTCCTGTCTGACTCTAGTGTTAGATGCAGTGCCTTTTGCAATTTGACAAAGCTCATATGATTTTTCAGGCTTCATTTTTTCTGATTGTGATGTCTAAATATACCACGTGAAGGACGATGAACTGGGCCCAGCTGCTGAAAGGCTTGGGTGGAGGGCCTTTTCTCAGCTGCTCTGAAAGAATCCCTCGAACTGAGCCATTTTCCCTTGAGTGATAAATTCCTCAAGCTGCTAAAGGGACCACTTAGTGAAGGAGGAGCCCACCTCCACTAAGGCAGCCAAGCTATCCCTTATGGGAAACGGGGCTCAAATGAAATCGCCCTCAGCTGCCTTCCCTTGTTAATCAATGCCATGTATCTTGACTGAACAAGCATTAATGGAGAGCTGGAAAGGGCCCTAAAGTCACATCTAAGATGCTCCTAGGAAGCACACTTTCAGACCCCAGTGGTCTTGGGTCTAGCTTTTTCCTTCCACATTTAGGACGTGAGCTTGCCAGTTTTGCTTGCAGTTTACACTTCCATTTGGAGAACACGCACACACACAACACCTCTTGCACCATTTATTTCTATTGTAACCACACTGCAAGATGATGGACCTTGCACAAGCATATCGTGGATAGAGGGGAAGCCTTTGTAAATATTTATATATTTCCCCATTGAGGTGCTTTTTTCACATTAGACAAGGAAACAGCTGGGTCACAAGATCTCTTCCTATCCTTCTGCTTTATCCCTTCCTCACTCCCAAAGTCACATACCTTGATAAACAGCCCAGGATGAGGTAAACACATAATGCCCGATTTGGAAAAATTGTTTTCTACAGTACAGCCGATTCTCTATTGTCTAGCTATAGCTTCCATAGTGCCCTGCCTTCTTAAAACTCACAAATAGCTTTCAGAAGGGTCCCTAGGTGGTCAGATGGGGAACGTGCTGGGCTGCGAATGGGAGGGTTGGCAGTTCAAGTCCACCCAGAGGTACCTGGAAGAAAGTTCTGGCCATCCACTTCCAAAAAGTCGGCCATTGGAACCCCACAGAGACCAGTTCTACTCTGACACACATGGGGTGGTGATGAATTGGTCTGACTGGAGTCAGCAAATTTCTAAACCCACGTTTTTGTAGTCATGTTAACCTTCTTTCTCCTCAAACTGTTGCTGACATGAACGTAAGTTTTTTTTTTTAAAGATGAATAAATGAAATGGGTTTGGGTTCACCACCCTTTGCTCTTTATGCCCCATCTCAATTCAAGGCCCAGAAGAGATGAAAAGTCAAAGCAAAGTCTTGGGTAGCCAGACTGTAAAAACGACCCTGAAGAATTGAAAGCAAGTGCAGAAGAAATCGTCAGGTGGGAGAGTGTGGGCAGAGAAATCCAACTGGCTGAGAAACCAGCAGAGCCTGCCTTTTCTAGAGCCCCGCCGGCACCGTGGGGGCTGCGCCGTTCTCTGCACGCTGCTTGCCTGCTTGGCGGCACGGCTTCCGGCAGGAGACATTCTGTAAAGGAGAAAACACTCAGCCATTTCTAGTTCAGGCCCTGTGTTTTCTCCTGTTCCCAGACCCTCTCATAGGAAGTCCACTGGATGCTTACATAGCAAACTGTCAGGCAATCTATTTTGTATACAGGCTTGTTGAAAAACTCTAAATTAATTAACAGTCACACTGATGCTAAGATCAAGCTTTTACCATTTGAGAGGATCTGCCATAGAACTGGCCAACAATTATATAAATACTCAACAGCAGCCATTACAGAATCAAAACTAAATGTAGATGCTGGAAAAATAATCCAGTTGTCCATTGTAGATTTCTTAGATGTATTGATTCTGATGAGGGAAAGTGGGCCTTAGTTATTTATGATCCTTCTCCAGCAGATATTAGTAAATATTCTTTTCTTTCTTGAGTTAAACAGCAAAGCCACAGTTTTATGGGCCGTCACTTTAACTACTTTTAAATCGGCCAAAATCACTGAGCAGAGGCATTTGGGGGTTTGGTGGAAATTGCCACGGTGGCAGCCTGTACGTAATTATTTTTGTGCTATTGTTTCTATAGTTGAAAGTGACCTTGGAGATCATAACCCAGCCCCTTTGTTTCACAGATGAGGAAACTGAAGACCAAGGTCACACAGAGAAGCAGTGGCACCCATTGTTCTAAAACCCCAAATCTCCTGATACCCATATTAATGCTCTTTGCACAAAACTCTCCAAGCCTCGGGCTGTACTTTCAGTATTAACACTCTCTGAAGATCCTGGGCGTCATATTTCAGTAAAACTCATCACATTTCCCAACTAGGACAAACAACTGAAGGTCAGCTTCCTCTTCCGGCCAATAGATTCAAAGGGCAACAAGCTCAGGGCTACTGAAAGAGGCATTGTTGCTTGGGATGAATATATATATATACATATATATATTTACTTGGGAGCTCTGGTAGCGTAGTGCCTAAGGCATTTGACTGCTAACCAGAAGGCTGGCGGTTCAAACCCATCAGCCACTCCTCGGAAGGAAGATTGGGCACTCTACTTCCGTAGACCACCTCGGACTCCCAAGGAGTGGTCGCTATGAGTCGTAATTGACTCAAAGGCAGTGAGGTTTTTTTTTTTTTTTTTTAAATATATGTGTTTACTTACTGCCCTGAATCTAAAACCAATTTTAGGGAGGAAAAAAAAAATCCAGGTTTTCTCCACCTGAAACTATGGAGCAACTATGAGATGAGCTAGCTTTTATTTTAAAAGGCTTTTTATGTGTCTCCCTCACCTGCTATTTCAAAGAATTTAGCCAAGAGAAACTAATGCAGCTGTAGTTTTTAGTGTTCCAGTGGTCTCAGTAATTTTACTGGGCAAATAATAGCCTCTAGAGGATGGCAAGAATTACAGTGAGATACACTGAAGGAGATTGCTTACAGTGGTTTCATTTGTTTGTTTATTTAAGGCCATGATTATATGTGTTCAAAGGTTTTCCTTAGGGTGGGAAAGAGAAAGAAGGAAAAGATTGCTAATTGGGTTGCTTGGTGGTTTCATTTTATCAAACTTGTTCTGGTTAATTCCACCAGCGGAGGGATGTTTCAAACAGGTCTCTATTTGAGATATATGTGATGATGAGGGCTTTTCAGACTTGGCACTGTTGACATTACCCCCACCCCACTGCCATCAAGTTGATTCTAACTCATAGAGACCCCCATAGGGTTTCTAAGGCTATAAATCTTTATGGCAGCAGACCGCCTCATCTTTCTCCCATGGAGCAGCTGGTGGGTTTGAACCACTGACCTTTTGGTTAGCAGCCAAATGCCTTAACCAACCACTACACCACCAGAGCTCCTACTATTGACATTAAACCAAACCAAACTCACTGCCATTGGGTTCATTCCGACTCATAGCAACCCCCTTTGGGTTTCTTTATGGAAGTAGATTGCCCAGTCTTCCTTCCGTGGAGTGGCTGGTGGGTTTGAACTGCAGGCTTCTGGTTAGCAGTCAATTGCCTTAGGCACTATGCTACCAGAGCTCCTTTCACTATTGACATTAGGGATTGGAAAATTCTTTGTTGGGTCCTGGACATTGGAGATATTTAGCAGTATCCCTGGCTTCTACCCACGAGCTGCCAGTAGCACCTCTACCCCCCAGTCCTCCACCCACAAGGTGACAAGCAAAAATGATCCAGACATCTCCAGATGTCCTCTGGAGGGCAAAATTGACCCCTGGTGAGAAGCTGGGGGAGGGGAATACTTGGACTCCTCCTCAAGTCTCGCTGTACATCCTAAGAGCTCTGGGAGGAACTGGCTTCTTCAGATATTTTGTGCTTGTTTTATGTGCCAAGGACGTATGAAAAGTCCTGAATGATGACCTCTGCCTCACACTGTCACTGACCCTCCTCTGACCCTCCCTGTGAGAACACAGACATGTGGTTTTTGAGATGGCTCTTGGAGGAAAGCACTGATAGCGACTTGCTTTGCACCAAATTAAGAAAAGTCCTTTTTCTTTCCCCATCAGGCAAAAGTCTGCTATTTGGTTACAAGACACAGGTATGCGCGTGGCTTGAGAACTCCCATATCTTTGCTGGTCCCTCAACTATCCAGTTCTGCCCCCAGAAATGCAGTCGTGTCCTATGTGGCAGTGAAGAGGGAATGACGCGCTATTCGCATTCTCTGTCATGACAGCCCTCACTGAGAGTCGCACCTCCTCTCGCCTTCCTGAGTTTGTCTCTCTTCAAATGGAATCCATATGGGCGGTGAGTACAAATCCACGCCAGGACAATGGAATGTGCATTCATGAAGCATTTCCCTAAGCAAAATGAAAGGGTGGTCAGTGACGCAAAGAACGCCTTTCTGGTGGAAAGCAGGCACTCTCAGCATTTGGCCTGAAATCTGATGCCCGATAAATTCTGGTCGTCTGACACTCAATTTCCTTACTCTTGGGACACACAGAGGCACATACAAACATTTTTCAGCTTGAACGGCAACACTGGGAGAGGAACTCGCTGCTCTTCTTGTTTGCCTTTGCATCAGAGAGCAAGATCTCCCCAAATCCAAACAGACACCCCTTTTGCATTTGAGCTTTAGGCCTTGAAGCTCATGATGCTGTTTTCTAATCATAGAGCTAGTTCCTTGTGCAAGGGCTGTGCAAGGGCTGTGGCTTGGCTTTCCGAGACCGACTTCCTGCTCCTGTACAAAAATATTTCAGGCCAAGATCTATTGCTAAATTCTTGCTCTTTTTCCCTCTCCATTCCTGTCCCCCAGCCCTGCAGACTTTTCCTCTCCTTGTGAGAGACCCAGTTCTCTGGCTTTAAATAAGAATATGTGTGTTCTGTGGACTTCCACAGTCACCATTCAGGCCTTGCACATGTTTGATAAAAAAAAACACAACTGCGGAAATAGGTTTTTTATGGTCTCCCTTCCCCCACTTGGCATAAAACCACAGCGACCCAAATAGGCCCTGGATAAAAGGACGGCACCATTTGTTACAAAGATTCTTCTCCCAGTAGAGAATGGTTTATAGTCTTGCGCCCTTCTGTAATTCATAAGTTTCAACCCAACATTCCTCCTCCATGTTCAGAGCTCAAGCAACTTGTGAGAAAGGAGAAGAGAGAAAAGGCGTTTCTGAACTGAAAGCTTGTAACTTCAAACAAAGAGCAGTTGAGTGCCTCTGTGGTGGTTAAGTATTGGCAGAAAATAAAAGCCCTCATGATGCTTGGCTGTTAGATTAGCTACTCCATTTTCGATCAGTATTTCCTTCAGAATCCACTTAATTGAATCCGCTTGACTGTGCAAATCTTTTTTATTTGATTTTATGGACTTTAAAAAAAAATCAACACAAATTGAGCCCAGAATACAAAAACATACCAAAATTGGCTTTTCTCAGTAAGTTTAATTAAATACACACACACACACATACTCCACCCCATTTCAGCTCTTTGCAGTTTAGAAAGCAATCTTCTCTTTAATAGAAATTAAGCCCTGGAAGGAACTGCACTTGTCATATGCGAGATCTTACGAGATTTTTGAATTGAGGTGAAAAATGAAAACACAGGCCCATGAATCATGATCCTCCACATACAACAAGCTGACAGGAAAGGGAGGGAGTTGTATATTACAGGTAGTCTCTGCCTTAGGACTATTGGAGTTACCATGAACCGTACTTACAATCATCTATGTTTTGTTTTGTTTTGTTACCATCTTGTCGTTAGTAATATGTACTACACACAGTGTTACAGTGCATAATTTGCTGATGTTATCATTGTAAGTTGTTCACTTGTAGATGTTGAATGTTAGAATGTATATACTGATAAGGCATTAATAATGAAAACAAAAAAATAAAAAGAGATGTTGACTTATGTCAGAACCAAATTAAGATGGAGTCATTGAAACTGATATAAGTCGGAGACTACCTGTCCATTACTATGTTTGTGACTTTTATTTCCTGTATGAAATGAGGATCCAATGAGATAAAGCTGGAGAAAAGCTTTAAAAATTATCTACTGCCATCTTAGTGTTACTGATAACAGTAGTAACATGAATAACCAGTAAAAAGAGGGAGAATTACAATTCTTCAGCACTTTCTCTTTTCTCTCTAAGCTCATTTGAACATGGCAGAATGGACCACTATCAATCTATAATTTGTGACTTTTAATATTTTTTAAATTTTAATGCCTTGAGGTTAATATATTTTTGTTTTAAGTAGTCCTGGTGGTACAGTAAGGAGCTCTGGTGGTGCAGTGGTTAAGGCATTTGGATGCTAACCAAAAGGTCAGTGGTTCAAACCCACCAGCTTCTCTGTGGAAGAAAGATAAGGCAGTCTGCTTCTGTAAAGATTTATAGCCTTGGAAACCCTACGAGGGTCACTATGAGTTGGAATCAACTCGATGGCAGTGAGTTTGGTTTTTGGTTTGGTGGTACTATGGTTAAAAGGAGCTCTGGTAGCGTAGTGCCTAAGGCACTTGACTGCTAACCAGAGGGCTGGTGGTTCAAACCCATCAGCCACTCCTTGGAAGGAAGGTTGGGCAACTACTTCCGTAGTGATACCACCTCAGAAACCCAAGGAGGGATCGCTATGAGTCAGGGCCGACTGGACAGCATGTAACAACAACAACAACATGGTTAAAGCACTTGGCTTTCAACCCAAAAGGTGGATGGCTCAAACCCACCAGCCATGGGAGACAAAGATATGGCAGTCTGCTTCCAAAAAGATGACAGACTGCCTCACAAACCCTATAGGGCAGTTCTACTCTGTCCTGTAGGGTTGCTGTAAGTCGGAATCGACTTGACGGCAATGGGTTTGGTTTTATATTTTTCTTTTATTAAAAGTAGAAGAGATGCAACATAATCTTTAAAAATATGCCTTTGTATAAATAATAAGCACATGTTGATCCCCCACCACTCAGCTGAAGACACAGAATATCATCACTGCTCACGTGATGTCCTGTGTGTGCCCTTCCTTCCCCCTCAGAAGTAAACCCCTATCCCTTATGATTTTACCACATGTCTATAGCCGTAACAAGATATTGCTTAGATTGCCAGTTTCAAAATTTCATGCAAATAGAATAATACCCTGGATTTGAGATGTGTCCATGTCACTGTAGATAGCTGCAGTTTGTTCATTTTACATAGCACTTCATTATGTGACTGTGTCACAGTTTCGTCATTCGATTTCTGACAGACTTTGGGATAATCACTAGTTTTTGCTATTGTTAACAGTGTGGCTGTGAACGTTCTTTCCTATGTCTAGGGGTGTGTAAAAATTCCTCTAGGGTATATACCTACTGGTAGAAGAATGCCAAATTGTTTTCCGAAATGATTGCATCAGTTTAAATCCAAAGGAAACCCATTGCCTCTGAGTCGATACCAACTCATAGTGAGCCTGCAGGACAGAGTGGAACTGTCTCATCAGGTCTCCAAGTCCGCCATCTTTACAGAAGCACACTGCCACATCCTTCTCCCTCAGAGTGGCCAGTAGGTTCCCACTGAGCACTTTAACCACTGCTCCATTGGGGTATAAAGGATACAGACAGCTCCACATCCTTAGAGATGACAAAGACAAAACAAAGACAGTTATCCAGGATTAGGGAAAACATCTGTACTTACACAGTACAGAGACCAAATGGAGTCCACTGATTCATAGCCATGGGGCTAATTATATATGATAGAAAGCAAAGGCAATCATCACAAAAATCATGATGGGTGGCAGCTCAATTCATCACTGTCCCAGGTGTGACTATAGAAACAGGAAAAGGATCATGACTGGGATACGTGCATAACTGAAGATTACAAAGGGTTACCAGGAGTGGCTCTGGGCATTGACCACCTGGCTATGTGGTAGGCAGGGTAAGATTTAGGACTACTCGGCCCTGAGTCATAGCCACAAGACAATTCCAAGACCCCAACCTTTAACTTAAATTAGATAACATGCAGCTATTTCCGGTAAATCATTAAGGCCACGCTCAGGCAAGCTCCCTAGTTCGTTGTATGAGCATAATCTGCTTTCAACCACACTCTTCCTGAGGGCGAGCGGCCCCTCCCTAGGTTTGCCCCGACCGTCCAAGCACAACCACATTTCTGGTTTAGTGATCAGAAAGAACTCAAATGGTGTCTGAATTTATATCAGGATTCAAAATGGAGTGAGGGCTCCTACTGTAGACCATAGCCTCCCATAAGCCAAGTGCGTCAGAATTTAAGCTCATACAGTGGTTACCTGTTTTCAGCACCCCACTGTAGTGGCCCATTTCCCTCCTCCCCACATAATACAAGTGCTTACCACCTACCAGCCATTGCTGGGTGGCAGAGAGTCAATAGTGATGACTTTTTGCCCTTCATTCCCCAAGCCACTAGGAAAACAAAATTGGGTGGAGAAGGATGAGATGGTGCCCAGAGAACCCAACCCCTCTGCATCAAAAGTCTCGTTGGAAAGGGCGTACCGGCTCCCTGCTCCACCTTGTTCTGACTCACAGAAATCACTGTGATCAGGACAACTCGAGGTGTTCTGGTGACCCCATCTCCTCACTGAGTCTGGGCCTGACTGGGTGGTGAGGCAGCCGGTGGCCTCCAGCTGTCTGAATTACAGGGCTAAACCGGAAGCACTTCCCTTGCTCAGCTGGGAGCCTCCCTCGGATTTCCCCCGTGAAGAACCCTGAGGCGGAACAGAAAGAATCTGTGGGTGTCTCTGCCTCAGCAGGCACTCTCAATTAGCTCCCCAGAGGCTGGGAAGGTCTTTGTGATTCCAGGAACAGGAGGCAGGGGTGGGCAGAGGAGGGAAAGGGCCCAAACAGAGAGGTTGCTCACAGCCTCCCCCTACATTCCTTACCTAGGCTCAGTGGCATAAAATCAGGCAACCTGGAAGAGGAAAGGACCACACTTCTAAACATGACTGCTTGTCTGAGAACCCCCTTGGCTGGGGGGTGGGGGTGGAGCACTGCCCATATGGCCTTCATGGCATCCCCAAGGGACTCATCCACATCACCTCTGGTGAAACAGTGACTCTCAGAGGAACTGGAAATGGGCCTGAGCTTGCTCCTGGGCTCCCCACTTCAATTTCCCCAACATGAAAGGGGAAGGGCTGCTGTGGAAAGGATTCTATTCTAAGTGCGCATTGAAAGTTTGCAAAATACAGCTGTCTGCACCATTCCATCGTCAGAGCTACTACCATCATCCCAGAGGGCTTGCTGGGGAAAATGTGAGTCTGAGAAGTACAAAGACATCAACCCCACCCACCTACCCCATCCCCACCACACACACACACACACACACCACACACACACACACACACACACACACACGCAAAGGCTTTTTCTTGTCTCAAATTTGACCCATGCTGTGCCTGGTGCCTGGCACAGTGTTCCCACCCCCACGCTCCACCTTCACTGTCATCAACCAGGTCAGCATTGTCCTGCAAGTCTCTGTTATACATCCACTCCTCAGCAGGACCTCCCCTGCTCCCACCTCCCACCACCAAAAACACCCAACTGGATTCTCTCAGAGCCTTTATCACACTGTATTCTAATGTTACCACCACTCGTCTGTCAGTTTGTCACATTGTGGTGGCTCGCATGTTGCTATTAAAAATAACTAAAACTCACTGATATTTGAACACAAGGTTTATTCTAAGCAGTTATTCTATATGCATACAGGAAGGCCATTTTGATTCCAACAAAAGCAAATGGCTAGGAGAAGCTAGGTGCAATGGGGCTTCAAAACAGGAGGAAGAATAGAACATGAACCACTGACTGACCCCTGGCTTCCGCCTTTGCTGAGATCCCCTGATATCAGGTCACTTCTGGCCTGGCTGATGCTAATTGGGCCCTCCACCCACCTGCAGCCTGGAGACTTTTTGAGATTAAAATTAGGAGGTGATGGTTTGACCACTGCCCTTTTTCTTGTTGTTGTTGTTGTTATGTGCCTTCGAGTCGGCCCCGACTCATAGCGACCCCTCCTTGGGTTTCCGAGGCAGTATCACTACGGAAGTAGGATTGCCCAACCTTCCTTCCGAGGAGTGGCTGGTGGGTTTGAACCGCCAGCCTTCTGGTGAGCAGTCAAGTGACTTAGCCACTATGCTACCAGACAAATCTATATTGCTGGAGAGCAGCTTCTGGTGGGCTTTGGCCATTAGGATCAGGCTTTTATGATTAATATTTGGTTTTATAGATAAGAAAAACCTTAAAATCAAAGAAAGATGTCTGTTATTAATTTTCCTATACAACACTATGATGCTGAAAGCTATGCTGCTAGTATTTCAAATACCAACAGGGTCGTCCATGGTGAAGAGTTTTCAGACTAAGACAGACTAGGAAGAAAGCCTTAGTGATTGTATTAGGCTGGGTTTTCTAGAGAAGCAAAACCAGTGAAGTTTGCTGTTGTTGTTAGGTGCTGTCAAGTTGGCTGTGACTCATCACAAACTCACTGCCATCAAGTCGTAGCGACCCCTCCTTGGGTTTCCGAGGTGGCATCTCTATGGAAGTAGATTGCCCAACCTTCCTTCCGAGGAGTGGCTGGTGGGTTTGAACCACCAGCTTTCTGGTTAGCAGTCAAATGCCTTAGGCACTGCGCCACCAGAGCTCTCACTCTGACTCATAGTGACCCTATGTACAACCGAATGAAGCACTGCCCAGTCCTGTTGCATCCTCCCAATCTTTGCTGCGCTTGAGCCCATCACCACAGCCACTGTGTCAATCCATCTTGTTGAGAATTTTCCCCTTTTTCACTGACCCTCTACTTTACGAAGCATGATGTCCTTCTCCAGGGACGGGGCCCTTCTGACAACATGACCAAAGTTGGTGAGACAAAGTTTGGCCATTCTCACTTCTAAAGAGCATTCTGGCTTCACTTCGCCCAAGACAGTTGAACTTATATATGTATAGTTAGAGAGAGAGAAATTTAACTCAAGGAAATGACTCACACTATTAAAGAGGCCAGCAAGTCCCAAGTTGGGACTTTGGGCCAGATGTCAGGCTGGAAGCTTCTCCTGACTCATGTAGCTGCAGGGGCTAACAAACCCAAGAGCAGCAGGTCAGATGGCAGCTGCTGGCTACAGAGGCTGATGAATCCAAGATTGGCAGGCAGTGGAGTAGGCTATTGGCTCAAGTCCCAAGAACTGGAGTTCAGGTGATAATGAGCCAGACGCAGGATCCAGAGCTATCAAAAAAGACAGCTTTGCCAGAATATCCGTATACATTGGATGCAGGCTACAACCCTGAGGAAACACCCTTTCAACTGATTGGCTCTTCATAACAGATCTTGTTATGGGGGTGATTACATTATATCAGATCACAAAATGGGAGATGACTGCATCATTACATAACTGCCAGATTACATCGTAACTGCCACACCACTGAGAAGCATGGCCCAGCCAAATTGACACAGAGTCTTAACCATCACCATGATCTACTTCTGAAAATCAGCCAATGAAAACCCTATAGACCACAGGGGAATATTGTCTGATGATAAAATGTTGGGGGGGTGAACACCCTATGCTGGAAGGCACCACACAATGGTCACAGCAATAGACTCATATATGCCAACAATCATAAAGAAGACACAGAACCAGGCATTGTTTCATTATGTTATACGTAGGGTCACCATGGGTTGAAGCCAACTCAACAGCAACTGGCAACAACTAACAATTCTAATATCATATTATACCTCTGCAACTAACACAGTTCCTGGGAAGGAGTACACAGTTATCCAATACATGTTTTTGAATGAATGGATAGCTGAATGGATGAATGAGGTTATAAACAGCAAATTTTTTATCTATGTGTGTAATACATATCCACTTACAAAGCATAGGTGAGTAGATAGATAATAGTTAAACAGATATCTTATTGGAGCTTCATGATTCTCTTGAAACAAATACTAACTGTTTTCATTTCACCAAAGTGAAAACAGCTTCACACACATTAAATGACTTGCCCAAGTCAAGTTTGGCAAAGCCAGGGACCAATCCATGAAGATACTGTGTGCATTCTTTCCAATTTTCAAGTTCATTTAACTTGAAAAGCATATCAGGGTGTTAACCTTGGAATCAATAACTTTATTTCTATGAAAAAGAAGTATTTCATATTTCATATGAAAAGAGAGAGTGTTGAAGGGAGCGGAAGCATCTGTCCAATTCTGTCGTTTTACAAAAGAGGAATCTGAAGCCCAAAGAGGCTAAGTGACCTGCTCAAGATCACACACCTGGTCAGGGTCAAGATTGTCAGACGTTAAGTTCAATACCTTTTGTAGCAGGCAGCAAAGACAATTGGTTAACAAACAACCTCCTGGAACACAGCATATTTATCATTTGGCCTGCTTGTGGTTGTAAAGCCACACATGACCCAGACTTCCCCAGGTTAGTCCTGTTGTTAATATGTTATGCCAGTTTCTGAGCAAGGGGCCCAGTGTATCGACATGGGTACGAATTAGGTCTGAGTCAAATTACCTGGGTTCCAATCTTACCTGTGTACCTTTGGTAGGTCACTTAGCCTCTCTGTACTTCAGTTTGGCACCTGTAAAATGAGGTTAATAGTTCCTACTTCAGAGAGTTGCTGTGACGATTAATCATTTACTCTGTGTAAAGTGATAAAAGGAGCTATGGTAGCACAGTGCCTAAGGCACCTGACTGCTAACCAGAAGGCTGGTGGTTCAAAGCCACCAGCCACTCCACAGAAGCAAGCCTGGGCAATCTACTTCCGTAAAGACTGACCGCCTCAGAAACCCAATGGGGGTCGCTATGAGTTGGAATTGACTCAATGGCAGTGAATTTGGTTTTGGTTTTAAAATGATAAGGAGAGCGCCTGATTCATATACTAAGCGCTCTATAAATGTCAGCTAGAATGATCAGTTTAGAATCCAGGTCATTATGTGTATAAGAGGCCATTGTTAATTCACATGAGTCAAGGGGAGCAGTGACTGGAAGGCAGTGTCAGATTACCCAATAAGCAAGGTAAACAGGCTTACTTGTGCTCACTTACTAATCCATGGTGAACAATTTCACATTTATTCACATCAGAGATTCCGCTTCTAGGTATACTTCTAGGTAGTGATCTGTCTCTCTCCTATCCCTACAGCACCTTCTTACAGAATCAAGCCTCTTTTCAAATTTCCAATCCCTGACAGGGAAGAAGGACCCAGTGAGCAAACTAAGCATGGGATTCCTTGTATTTATTTACTAATCTGTAGTGATCAATAATCTGCCCCTTTGGGCCACGCACCATAGGTGAGTGGCAGGACAGAAAGCTGTTTCTGGTGGCTTGTACACAGCCCTCGGGGCAAGAAAGACGGCATCAAGAGTGGACAGAAAGGGCTCTGCTGCCCCTAGTCCCCCTTCTGTCTTCCTTCCTACTGTGGTTCTCAATCTTGGCTGCACATTAGAGTCGCCAGGGAAGCATTGGGGAAAAAATGCTGATGCCCTCGCTCTCCCAGAACAGTAAACTAAGAATCCCTCGGGACAGGGACCATGCATCCGTATTTTTGAAAAAGAAAAAAACACAACAGTGATGGGAACTGTTACCCTTAAGCCTCTGACAGACATCAGAGAAGGAAGCGAAAGCCCTACCGAGGGTCACAAGACGCACCTGCTTTCCTCCTCGTTGGTCTCCGGTCTCCGCCTCAGCTTCCTCAGCTATGAAGCCCCAGGGCACTTCGAGAAGAGAGATCAACAAGAGCACAGTTCATTTCCTTCTAAAGATCACCAGACACACTCAACTCTGTAGAGCTCGGGTACAAGTAATTGATCTCATTTTTAAGGAACAAGAGCTTGGGAGAACTCCCTGTGAAGGATTTTATAGGAATTTTAACCATAGTGACATTCATTCTAATTCTAGTTCTAGTTCATAGTTATGATAACTTGAGCATTCTATTATCTCCATGATTATGATGAATAAAGGAAGTTCGCAGCACCATGCCATTCAGCTAAAATGTCTGCTTTTGATTTGCAGAACTTTCCGTACTTAGCAACATGACCAAGGTACTTCCCCCACTACTAGCTTGTTCAGGCACTGGCGTTAGGCTCCATCGGGTCAATTTCAACTCGTACAGTGGGAGAATTCGTAACAGTCCCAGACTTTTTCAAGAGTGTGATATAAGGTAATTCATGCAAAGGACTGTACAGAGTCCAGAGGACTATAAGGCGTCCATAAATACCAGCTGTTTTTATAAAGGTACTTGGTATAATCCCAGTGTATGATCCACAGCCACCACCTGTCTGTCAGTGTGTCATACTGTGGTGCCTTGCATGTTGCTGCGATGCTGGAAGCTGTGCGACTGGTGTTTCAAATACCAGCAGGGTCACCCCTGGTAGACAGGTTGCAGAAGATCTTCCAGACTGTCTTAGTTACCTACTGCTGCTGTAATAGAAAGACCGCAAGTGGGTGGCTTTAACAAACAGAAATTTCTTCTCTCACAGTTGAGGAGGTTAGAAGTCTGGACTCAAGGCACTGGCTCTAGGGAAAGGCTTGTCTCTTCAGCTTCTGCTTACTGGCTCCTTAAAGGTCTCCATGTGTCTTAGCATCTAACTTACCCCATCTCTGTTTCTCTTGCTTGTTTAATCTCTTTTCTATCTCAAAAAAAGATTGATCTACGACACACCCTGCACTAATCCTGTCTCATCAACATAGCAAAAACAACCCATTCCCAAATGGGGTTATAACCACAGGCATACAGGTTAGGATTTATAACACAGTTCAATATATAACACAGACTAAGACAGATGAGGGGAAAAGGCCTGGTAGTCTACTTCTGAAATGTAGCCAATGAAACCCTAAGGGATCACAACAGAACATTGTCTGATATAGCAGCGCCGAAGGATGAGCCCCCTGGTTGGAAGGCACTAGCAGTGGCTGCAACAATGGACTCAAGTATACCAGAGCCCGTGAGGATGGCACGGGACCGGGTAATGTTTTGTTCTCTTGTCCGTGGGATCACCAAGAGTCGGAGCCAACTCCATGCCAACAGCTTCACGCTCCATGGTCCTCCTAGGCTCATGATCAGGAGATAAGGAAATCGAAAGTAAATATTTAGGAACTTTTATACTAATTTGACAGTATTTATATGCGATTGAGTCTGATAATAAAATTCTTGGGGGTGCGTTTGCATGTCTTTTCGTTTAATTTTTCTAATAATTCACTTTTACTGTATTTTATGAAAGTGTGTCTTTTCATGATAGGTTGGAGATTAAGGCACAGATTTTTTTTTTTTTTTTTTTACTAGAGAGAGTTAGAGACTAATTGGTTTAAAGTTAGATTTCTGAATGCTCTGTCTCAGAAAGGAATAGAAAACCCACTGTATTTCTTTCCTATGTTGTGTAACAAACTACCACAAATTTAGCGGCTTAAAGTAACACCCATTTATCATCTCACAGTTTCTGTGGGCACAGCGTATTTGTCTTCTCTGCTCAGGGGCTCACAAGGCTGCAATCAAAGCGTCAACTAGGCTGCAATAGAATGTGGAGCTCTGAGACCACGCAAGCTCACGAGGTTGTTGGCACAGTTCAGTTTCCTGCAGCAGAAAAGAACATCTCTCGGCCTTTCCAAGATGAAACTCCTTCTCACTCCTCTTTTGAAACCATCGACATTATTCAGGAGTCATTCGTTGTGGAAACAAAGACCTCTCTGAGTGTTTTAAGAGAAAATGGAGAATGTATTGAGCAAAAAGCATTCAAGTATTTCGTGGAACCCAGGACACTGTACCCAGGGCTAGATGGAGAAGATCCACAGTCTCCAAGAAGCCTCCCCCCCATTACCAGGGCTGCATGGACTCCATTTGCTCTGCTCCCTCTGGCCCTGCTTCCTCCTTCTTTCTCTTGATGACTGGTTTTCTCTGTTCTAACACAGTGTCCAAAACAGGCCACCCCAGCCACCAAGATCAGCTGGAGTCACTTTGTCCCACTTCTGCCTTCCCAGCAAGGAGGATCTGATTGGCCAGATGGTAATGCATCCCTCTACTCAAACAGCGTACAGTCATTTAGAATGTTTGTAGGACTTGACTTTTGATAAAATGAGAAAATGTGTGTCCTACAATAGGAAGCAAAATGCACTAAAAACCAGTGGGATTTATTGTACAAGGGAAACTCTCCTAAATGCTTTGAGAAGAGACACTGAGGAAAGAGCCTAAACTATAATGGGACATTTCAATGATCACTTGCTACTGAATAACAACCTCACAAAACTCCGTGACATAAAACAATGATGCTTTATTCCTTACTCTTCTGTGAGTTGACTGGTCTTAAAACCAAAAACCAAACCAGTTGCCTTGAACTATCTACAGAAACTGACAATTCATAATTCTCATGAGGATATGGAAAAAAAAAAAAGTCACCTGTGATTGATTTACTAGAGGTGAGAACTACTTCCTACTTTAGAGGCAGTGGACCCAGTTGTCATGTGTGTCAGAATAGAACTGTGCCCCATAGGGTTTTCACTGGTTGAATTTTCAGTAGATCACCCAGTCTAGAAAGACTGAGATGCCTCTGGCTAGACTTGAACCTCCAAGCTTTAGGTTAGCAGCCAAGTGCTTAACCATCAGCCCCACCCAGGGACTCCTTGGCTGGTCTTCATTTGGTGGTTTTCTGCTCCACGTGCCATCAGCTATGATCACCCATTTGACTGCATTCAACTGATGCCTGGCCTGAGCTGAAAGGTTCAAGAAGCCTTTCCATGCATGGCAGGCACCTTGGATAACACTAGCTTGGGCTTCTTCACATCATGGTGTCTCTGCAGAGTCAGACTTCTTACAGGGTGCCTGGTTTCCAGAGGGCAAGCCAAGTTGCTAGATGTCTTGATGTGTAGGCCTAAAATTGGTACAGCATCACTTCTGCAGGCTTCTAGTGGTCAAAGTGATTCAGAAGGTCATGTCAGTTCAAGGGAAGGGAAGATGGACTCCACATCTTGGTGGGTAGGACAGCATGTGTGTACAGGGAGACCAGGAATTGGCCATGTTAGGAGACTGCCACAGAGTGATAGGAATTTGGGATTTGGAGTTATAACAGAGGGGCTGTCTTTCCTGCTTCTTTTTCGTTTCTCTGTACTTTCAAAGTCTACTTCACTGAGCAAAATTTTAATAATACCTTTAAAAAATGATGCTAAGCTTGTAATCAGAATGTATTAAATGGTAAATGGTCCAGAGCCCTGAGAGGGCAGTGGTTAAGTGCCCAGCTACTGATCAAACGACTGGTGGTTCAAACTCATCAGCCTCTCTGTGGGAGAAAGATGTGGGGGTCAGCTTCTGTAAAGATGACAGCCTTGGAAACCTTAGGGGGCAGTTTTGTGTCCTACTGGGTCACTGTGATTTGCAATCGACTCCACAGCAATGAGTTTGGTTTGGTAAGGGCAATGTCTGGAATAAACAGATCAAGAGGAAGATGTTTGTATGCATTTTAAAACATGATGCATACTGGGAAATAATGTCTATAACAGATTCTTGGCTTTGCCTCTCTCCAAAGTAATAAAAACTAGCCACAATGGCAGCTGAAGTCCAAGTGGAAAAACACATTTCTTGCTGTCGACTAAAATAAGTCTCTGCTCCCCTAAGAACTCTGCTTCCTACTCATGTAGCTTAGTGTACAACTGTTTTCTCTTGTGTTCCTGACAGGGCTATGAGAATAAACCCTTGGGAATAAATGGATTTTTTCTTCTTCTTTTTTTTAAATTGTGATTTGGGTGAAAGTTTACAGAGCAAATTCACTTTCCATACAGCAGTTCACATAC
>NW_006921891.1:514718-518712 GCF_000298275.1 Orycteropus afer afer
TCACCTCTTCCCTGTGTCCATCCCTCCATGCATCCCTGCCCCCGGAGCTGTCTCCCTGTGCATAAACAGCCCTTTCTTTCTCCATGATTGTTCTCTCCAAGGAGTGTATCTACCTCAGGTGAATGTTCAACTCTTATGCCTGTCTTTTGTTTGGCTGGAAGCCACATGTGTGGGTTTAATTCCAGACCTGATAGGCAGCTAGGGACCATAGTCTCAGTGGTTCCACTAGGCTCTATCGGACCAGCAAACCTGGTCTCCCTTTTTAGGAATAAATGTATTTCACAGCCCAATGGCCATGGGCTTTTGTCCGCTTTAGACCTTGCTACTGCAGAACTGGGTGAGCATTCAGTGGGCATCAGCAGGCTCCATTGGCTGCTGCTTAGGAAAAGCACTTGTGTCTCTCCTAAAGGGTTCTGCATCTTCAGCTCCTGTACTGAGCCTGGCCTCCATGTTGCCTGTTGTCCAATGATCCTCAAAGGTTGCACTTGATCACAGGACTCCTTTCATCTAAGTGACTTCTAGACACAGGCAAATTTCCACCCTTACTGGCTTTGTCCTCACCAGCCCCTAGGACATAGACCCTCGAGCCACTTTGACCAGCTCCCACTTCTTCCAGGAGATGTCCCTGCCCTGCCTCAAACTGTTCAAGTGATGGATTGCCCTTACCCCTTCTACCTTAAGACCAGGTCTTATCCCCTTCCTCCAAGAAATCCCCCTCAGTCTCCAGGTCCCATAGTTCTCCCCACCCCTGGGCATCACGGCACACTGCTCTGTGATTCTGCCCTCATCATGGGTAATGTGAAGGGGGCTAACGTCTAAATCTCTGCTCTCGGGGAGCTCTGCCTGGAGTACAAGGTGGAGGAAGGTGGCTATAATGTGGTGGTGGCCACAATGGAGCTCTCATTGGGAAGAGAGCAGGCCTGACACAACTACAGCAAGAGCAAAGGCACAGAGGCATGAAAGCCCATGGAGCATGAGGCGACAGCACAGAGTGGTTCCATAAGACCACAGCCCATCACAGGCTGCAGAAGGTGGAGTGTGACGGTGCTGGTCACCACTGTGGTGGCATTAATGCCTCTCAGAAGGCAAAGTCCCTGTCTTTGTGAACCCCATCCCATCCCAGGGCTCATTCAGGGAGGGATTTTGGTGTGGTTCCAACTATACCCACGCCACGGCAGGCTGGGGGTACTGAAACCCTTCCAGGGGGCCTGCCAGGGCAACCCTGTTGTCATAATAATAGCTAGCTAGCTTGATGGATGGAAGGTTGAGTTGACTCTGACTCCTGTGGCCTTATGTTCAGCAGAATGAAACGCTGCCCAGTCTTGTGTCATCCTCAGTTGTCAGTATGTTGGAGTCCATCATTGCAACCACTGTGCCAACCCATCTTACCTATAGTGTCCATCACCCTCCCTGGCCCTCTAAAAAACCAAAAACCACTCACTGCCGTTGAGTCAGATCCGACTCATAGTGACCTCCCTTTGGGTTTCCGAGGTGATATCACTACAGAAGTAGATTGCCCAACCTTCTTTCGGAGAAGTGGCTTGTGTGTATGAACCACCAGCCTTCTGGTTAGCAGTCAAATGCCTTAAGCACTATGCCACCAGACTCACTGGGCCTCTGCTTCACCAAATATGCTGTCCTCCTCCAGTAAGTGATTCTTCCTGATGATGTGTCAAAAGCAAGCAAGTTGGATAGTGTTCTGTTGTGATCCATCAGGCTTCCACTGGCTAATTTTTGGAGGCAGATCACCAGGCCTTTCTTCTTAGTCTATCCTAGTCTGGAAGCTTCACTGAAACCTGTCCACCATGGATTATCCTGCTGACATTCGAAATACCAATAGCACAACTTCCAGCATCACAGTAACATGCACTTCAGGACAACAAACTGACAGATGGGTGGTGGTCATAATAATACCAGCATGCTGTTTGCCTTTTCACTCAAATTCTTTCACAGGTGGACAGTGGAGTTTCCCAGAGTCTCCAAGACATAGCTCATTGGACTGAATGCAAAGCAGCTAGGAGAACACAACCATGTTCTACTCAAGGTATTTGTACAACACCGCCACCCTTTTCACTACATTCTGTTGTAATTTAGGAAAATAGAATGATTTATTCACAAAAAATCTGTCATATTCCCTGAGACTGGAAGAGCTAGATGGTGCCCAGTTTCCACTGTAAACCACTCAGAAAGGGATCACATTAGTAGGTTCTGGATGGGGGGGGGGGGGGATTTGGAAAAAAACTCAAAATCATAAAAAAGACCAGGCTTACTGCTCTCATTTGTTGTTGTTGTTGTTGTTATGTGCCGTTGAGTCGGCCCAGACTCATAGCGACCCCTCCTTGGGTTTCCGAGGCAGTATCACTACGGAAGTAGGATTGCCCAACCTTCCTTCCGAGGAGTGGCTGATGGGTTTGAACTGCTCTGATAGAGACTGATGAAATTCCCAAGACCATGACCTCTACTCACCCTTTGGCCTGGAATTGAACTCACTCCTGTGGCTTCCAGTGAAAAAATAGACAGGCCTAGAAGGTGAACAATTGCACCAGGGAGGTACACTCCTTAGAACAATCAACCATGGCACATCAAAAGGGCAGCATTTGCACAGGGAGATCGCTCAGAGGGCAGAAATGCATAGGAAAGAAGAACACAGGGAAAAGTCACCACAGGAAAGAAGTGGTAAGAGAATTGTTACATTATGGGGATTACATTCAATGTCATGAAACAAAATGTATATAAACTGTTGAATAGAAAATGAATTTGCTCTATAAACTTTTACTGAAATCACTATAAACTTAAAAGAATTATATGAACATCCAATGGGTTTATTATTGTTATATTTTCATTAATTAATATCTTTAAATTTCTCAAGCTTAACTTCCACTACAATCAACTTGGAGAGATTTCACCCACTAGAAAGAAAGACTCTTTGCAGAGACTTCTGGTAAGATGGAGGAATAGGCAGACAAGCAACACAGACCCTCTTCAACAAAGAAAAGAAAAACTAATTGACAGAGATACAGAAGACCATTCTGGAGCCCTGAGCTTTGAAAGGAACTATACAGAAGTGGATTAAGCACCAAGTACTAGAAGAACCTGAATGAAAACAGTGAGTACAGAGACAGTTGGATCTGCAGACTGTCAGCTACTCTGAGGAGTCCAACAGCCTGAATATTTCCAAGTGGTGTTGGGACCTGAGAATTGACCTAGAGATCAACCCTCGTGACCAAGGGCTGCAGGGATAACTGGTGCTGGTGGTCTATGACTAGAAAGAGAAACAGCAAGAAGGGAGACAACCTGAACTGTTGACTTTTGGCTGTCCAGAGGGCACAGCTATTTTGATTGTTTATGTGTGGCAGCCATTTTAGATATTTAAAGTGAATGAGGGTGCAGCCATTTTGAAAGTTTACAAGCAGCAGCCATTTTGGATTTTAAAGTGACAGCATTCTCCTTTGGATTCCAGGGACCTAAGAATAGGCTCTGTTTGCCAAAGTCAGCAGGGACATACCAGAGATTGACAACAGGAAAGGAGACAGGTGATGAGTGTATAAGTGCTGTCAACTAGTGCATAGAGGAGCACAACACAGTACCTTGCTTGCATAGATAACATACAAACAAAACAAAGAAAATGAAAATCATGGGCAAGTCACTACAACATAAAATCACCAATTAAATATAAACACAAAAACATCACAATGCCTCCGAGACAACAGAGCATCACATTCCACACAAAGAAACAAGATGAACCAGGAGAAACAAGTGACCAGGATACAGATCCAAAACACATCCCTGAGGAAGATGCAGCATTGGAACTCCCTGATAAGGAATTCAAAAGAATTATATTTAGGTATAAAGGATTGAGAGACAGATCAAGGAAAACACAGAGAAGAACCCAGAACAATTTTGAAAGACCAACAAAATGACAAAATAAATGAAAAATTAGAAATGATACAAAATCTACAGATAGAAATCCAGAAGATTAATACTAAATTGTCAG
>NW_006921891.1:520032-521789 GCF_000298275.1 Orycteropus afer afer
ATCTCACCCCAGCACTGATGGCAAGGTTCAGCAAGAGAGAAAATATCAAATGCTGGTGGGGATGTGGAGAGATTGGGACTCTCATACACTGCTTGTGTGACTGTGAAGTGACACAACAACTGTGGAAAGCAATATGGCGATTCCTTAGAAAGTTGGAATTGGAGATACCATTTGACCCAGCGATCCCATTATTAGGTATATATCCTAGAGAGGTGAGAGCCAGGATAAGAACAGATACATGCACTTTCATGTCCATCACAGCACTATTTACAATAGCAAAAAGATGGAAACACCCTACATGCCCATCAGCGGAAGAGTGGATGACCAAACTATGGTACATACACATATTGGAATGCTATGCAGCACTAAAGAATAATGTAGAGTCTGCAAAACACTGCATAATATGGATGAACTTGGAGGACATTATGCTGAGTGAAATGAATCAATCACAGAAGGACAAATATAGTATTAGTTCGTTGTTGTGGAGGGTCAAGGAAAGTTTACATATTGAGGGAAACTTTGTTGGTTGCCAGGGGTGGGAGGGGAGGAGAGGGAACAATGAAAAAAAAAAAAAAAAAGCATTGACCTACGTCACTTTAGAGTTTTGTATCTCATTGTACATAAATTATATTTCAATAAAATGTATTTGGAAAAAAAAGGTAGAAACAAAAAGTAAAGAAAAGAAAGACAGACTCTGCAGCCCTCAATAAATTTTAAGAACTCAAAGGGGGCCTGAGGCCAAAACCTTTAGGATTGTCGACTCTGGAATTCATATTCTGAATTCAAATTCCAGCTCCTATACGGACTAGCTGTGTGACCTCAGGTTAGGCTGTGAACTTCTCTGTGCCTGTTTCCTCATCCATAAAAATGGAATTGGAATAATGATGACAAGAGTGCTGTTGTGAAGATTCAAAAAGTTAATCAAGCAAAGTGCTTTGGAAAGGGGCCTGGAGCACGGTCTGCATTCATCAAGTCTTTTTGTTGGGCACCATCGAGTCAATTTCCAACTCATAGAAACCCCATGTGACAAGGGAGAACAGCTCCATAGAGGTTTCTTGGCTTTAATCTTTACAGGAGCCTATTGCCAGTTCTTTCAGCCACAAAGCCACTGGTGGGTTAGAACTGCCAGTCTTTCATTCAGCAGCCAAGTGCTTAACTGTTAGTGCCACCAGGGCTCTTTTCAGCAAGTTGTAATTAACATTAATTTATTCAACACACACTCACAGGACCACTCCTGTGTATCAGGCACTGTGCTAGTATCCAGGGATATAAACAGGACTAATTCACCAGCATGGTCCTCAAGGAACACAAGTGAGAGAAGGAGATCCAGAGAAATAGATCAATCATGTTTGTGCAGACTTGGACAACAGAACCTGTGGGAGTAAAAAGCCAGGGCTCTTGGCAAAGGGATTTCAACACCTCTCTCCAGTGAGGAATACACAGGAATCAGATTGATTACATTTGTGGCAAGAGGTGATGGAGAAGTTCAATATCTTTGGCCAAAACAAGGCCAGGAGCTGATTGGGAAACAGACCATCAACTGCTCACATGCATGTTCAAGTTGAAGTTGATGACAATTAAAACAAGTCCACAAGAGCCAAAATATGACCTTGACAATATTCCTTCTGAATTGAGAGACCATTTAAAGAACAGATTAAATGCACTGAACACCAATGACCAAAAACCAGAAGAATTGTGGGATAAAATCAAGAATATAATGCATGAAGAAAGCAAGAGGTCATTAAAAAGATGAGAAA
>NW_006921891.1:538186-539456 GCF_000298275.1 Orycteropus afer afer
CTCATTGTGACTTCATGTACTATGGAACAAAATGATGCCTGGTCCCATGCCATCCCCATGATTGTTTGTGGATCGGACTGCTGTGATCCATAGGGTTTTTATTGGCTGATTTTCAGAAGCAGATCACCAGGCCTTCCTTCCTAGTCCATCTTCATTTGGCAGCTCCACTGAAACCTGTTCAGCATCATAGCTACCCACAGGCCTTCACTGACAAATGGGTGGTGGCTGTCTAATCTATTCCAGTGTTTAGTGGTTGTCTCAGAAAGAGTGTTTGGAAGCTGAGAGTCCTTCATCATCATCATAGCCTTGGGGTAGCGATGCTCTGGTGAGCAGTAATAGCCTCAGTTATTAATGGAGAAATGGAGACCCAGAGACAGCTCGAGTTTCACCCATGTGAGTTCTGGCTCAAGAACTAGAATTCAAAGTTAGGGAGGGCTTCAGGCCTCTTCAGAGTTCATGGGAAAGATGTTTGTCAACAGGAGATGACTTTTGAAAATTCCTATTTGGGATTTAAAATTACAACTCACCCACTTGCTATTGCTAACAATTTCCCCAGCCCTTATTACCAAAAATCAACTAGAATCACTATAGTATCTAACAAGAAGATGTTGCCTAAATTATTTATTAATTTCCTCAGATAACAACAAGCATTATTCTCTTAGCATAATCTCAAATGTAAATGTTACCAAATTAGACATAATTGTGTTCAATCTGATTGAATGTGGACTTTTACATCCTATACCTTGTGATAGCTAGAATGGTCTGAAATTAGCTAATATTTGTGGAACTATGTCAGAACTTGATTTTATTTCTGCCCTATATGCAGAGAAATAGCTGAGTATAACTTATACTTGTATAGGGAACGCTGATTCTAATTACTTGAGTATTGTATTTCCAGCTAAAATGTCTGTCGATGAGCGGGAAGCATTTTGCTAATGTAATGTTTTGGTCATCAGCCAAAGCTAGAAGAAATTTAGGTCAAGCATATGGAGGAGACATTCACTGTAGGTTTTTAGGCTGTCATTTTCCTTTTATGATGGAACTCTGGTGGCACAGGAGTAAGGCATTTGGCTGCTACCCATGTCAGTGGTTCATACCCACCAGCTGCTCCATGGGTGGAAGATTGATTGATCTACTTCTGTAAAGATTTACTCACTGACGTTGAGTCGATTCAACTCATAGCGACACCTCCTTGAGTTTCTGAGGCAGTATCACTACCTTGCTCAACCTTCCTTCTGAGGAGTGGCTGGTGGGTTTGAACTGCCAGCCT
>NW_006921891.1:539836-544933 GCF_000298275.1 Orycteropus afer afer
CTAAAAGGTTCTTAAGGTCTTTAAATTGAGAGTGCTTAATTTTTACAGGTAGCATTACATTCCCACCTAACTTTTACATTGTATTTGTAGAATGATGGGTTCCACATCATGGAATTTTCAAGAAATTCTTCACTCTCCGTCCATCAGCTTTTTTCTATGTTGAGGTGCCTGTGTCTGCCTATCCCCCCTTGGTCTTCCAAATTGCTTCTAATCAGCTGTTTGTTTCTTATTTTTAGTGGCCTGAGAAATTAGATAACCATTCTTTTGGAACTGTGCACAAAATAAGAATAATCAAGGTCAAAGCAAGAGCCTCATCCCAGTCAGCTTGGAGGGGGTGCAAACTATTTGACTACCCACCAGCCACTCCTCGGAAGGAAGGTTGGGCAATCCTACTTCCATAGTGATACCGCCTCGGAAACCCAAGGAGGGGTCGCTATGAGTCGGGTTTGACTCGAGGGCACATAACAACAACAACAAATCAAGTGTGAAATCCCAAGGTTGGAGCCTATAGACAGGTAAGTAATTAAAGCTGCAAGTCTGGTCATTTAGATATCAGTAAATCATTCCATTGGTTCTGCAAATATGCACTGAACTAAGAGCCTGTCTAAGTCACAGGGAAGTCCCCTGTATCAAGCCAGGCTAGGTGACCTCTTAACCCTGTTCTTGCATGACTCACTCTGTTTTCTGTCTGAGGTTCAAAATGTAACTTCTCAGCTTCAGATAAAAACTGCTTTCTCCCCCCTCACCACAAAGCTTACATCAAGATTCTATCCTCTTGCTCCCATCCCTAAGAAGGCAGACCCAGTGACCTCATCCAGCATGCATATTTGAGAAGGGAGCTTACCCAGGGTGGATAAGACAAAAGATAAGGACGCTGGTGAATTCCCTACAGATGAGGTAGGCAGATCCTGGGTTTAAGGTATAAGGCCACAGTTCCCACACTTCGGGATGCATCAGAATCTCTTGGGATAGTTGATAAAAATACTGTTTCCTAGACCTGACCCTCAGCATTACAGACTCAGAAGCTCTGGGTTACAGCCAAGAAATTGCAATTGCAATTCGGACTCCAACTCATTCTGATGCAAAAGAGTTTGAGGACAACTCTGGGATGCTGGGCTTCAGGTGATCACCATTCCCAGAGGGCACAGAGCAAGCCAATCAAAAGCAGGAAGGGGCTGGGCCAACATTGGAACAGGTTGAGAAGCACTCTTCCTGATTTGGAGCAGTCTTTATGCAGAAGTCAAAAAAAAAAAAAGAAGAAGAAGAAGAAGAAGACGTATTAAAAAGAAAAATATTAAACATGTTGTTGTTGTTGTTGTTGTTGTTATGTGCTGTCGAGTCAGACCTGACTCATAGCGACCCCCCCTTGGGTTTCCAAGGCGGTATCACTACAGAGGTAGATTGGCCAACCCTCCTTCCGAGGAGTGGCTGGTGGGTTTGAACTGCCAGCCTTCTGGTTAGCAGTCAGATGCCTTAGGCACTACGCCACCAGAGCTCCTATATTAAACATAGAATAACCAAAAAAACAAACCAAACCCGCTGCCATCGAGTCAATTCCAACACATAGTGACCCTATAAGACAGAGCAGAACTGCACCATAGGGTTTGCAAGGCTATAAATCTTTATGGAAGCAGACTGCCTCACCTTTCTCCCACAGAACAGTTGGTGGGTTCAAACCACCAACCTTTTGGCTAGCAGCCAATTGCTTTAATCACTGCACCACCAGAGCTCCTCAAGACAGAATAAAGGACATGTAAACTTGGAGTCTTTGGATTTCTTGTAACCTCATTTAAGAAGAAACTTCTGGCCACAAAGATAGCTAGCTACCAGATTCACTCCCAGAGGTTTTGAAATGGCATCAGAAAGGGTCTGCGTGCCACCTGGGAGAAGAGTTTTTAAAAAGTCCCTCCAAGGGACAGAGAGTGTGGGTCTTGAGCACATTCCTAGCAAAACAAAGGGACTGGATCTTGTGATTTCTTTGCTAAGGGCTCATTCAACTTAACACAGTTCTTTTAGGTCTGGAGGGTCTTAGCTCAGAACTCATTCTAAAAGAGTATGTCTCCCTGGGCTGGCCCTTCCCCAACTCCCATCACTCCTGCCCACTGTCTTCCTACAGCTGAGGTTTCTCTAGCACCCACCCAGCTTCCATGTCCTGAACTGTTGTTGTAGATGCTATGCAGTTGGCTCCAACTCATAGTGACTAATTAATTCATAGTGATGTATAACAGAATGAAGCATTGCAGGTCCTGTTCCAGCTTCATGGTTGTTGTATGTTTAAGACCATTATTTTGACTATTGGGTCAGTCCATCTCATTGAGGGTCCCTCTTGTTGACTGAGCCTCTACTTTACCAAACACGATGTCCTTTGCTACCGATTAGTCTTCCCTGATGATGTGCCCAGAGTAAGCAAGCCAAAGTCTCACCATCCTCACTTCTAAGAAGTGTTTTGGTTGTGTTTCTTCTAAAATGGTTTTATTTGTTCTGGCAGTCCTTGGTACAGTCAATGTTCAGATTTCCCCTGACTCCTTCCACCTTCACCTCATCCAAATGCCCACCTCCTCAGAACTGCTCATCAGAGAGCCACAGGGAAACAGGGTTTGTAAACAACCTTCTCAGGAAGGTTCAACCCTACCTTTTCCAAGAACATGAAAAGCGAGTTATTTGTTCAGCAAAAGGAATGGCTCTTGATCAATTCAAATTGGCTTGGTTTAATCTGTCTAGTAGGAGGAGCCCGGGCAGCACAGTGGTTAAAGTGCTCAGTTTCTAACTGAAAAAGTCTACTGCTAGAACGCACCAGCCACTCTTCTGGACAAAGACATGACACTCTGCTTCTATAAAGACTACAGCCTTGGAAACCTTCTAGGGCAGTTGTACGCTGTCCTACAGGGTTACTATGAGTGAGAATCTACTCCACCACAGTGGGTACTCTGCCTAGCAAGATAAGTCTTTTTCTATTTGCTGTAGAGTTGACTTCAACTCATGGTGACTCCGTGTGTGATGGAGTAGGACTGTGCACCATGGGGTTTTCCGTGGCTGATTTTCTGGAAGTAGAGCTCCAGGCCTTTCCTCCAAGACACATCTAGGTGGACTCTGACCTCCAACCTTACGGTTCACCAAGTGTGTTAACACAACCCCAAACAACAAATTGACAGCTTCTTTTTACCAAAGAATACTTCACAGAAGAATTGTACAAAATGTAAAACTCCAGTAAGTGATTTTTTACTTGTACATCCTGGAATACTGTAAAATAAAAACAATATATAAATAAGAGCATTTTTGCATTCCAAATGCAGAGCCTTATTTTCATTCAGGGTGATGTATATTGTATACGTAGAGACCTAGGACTGAGCAGGAGGGACCCCGCTAGCTGCATGAATAGTTTGGGACAGTGAACTGAGTATGATGGGCAGGAAAAGATGGGATCAAGGATCCCTGAAATCCAGTAATTAATAAGGAGCTCTGCAATGTTGCTGAGGAGGAGGCAGGTAGAAATGGCCAGATTGGTGTTTGTTTAGATAGAGAAAGAGCCTTTTAAAATAAATAAATAAATAAATAAAAAGGCATGTCAGAAAAAGTACCCATGACAGGGAGGAGTTATTTCTATTACATAGGGGAGATTCATGAAATGCTGCCCTACATGGAAAAGCATTTGGAAAACTGACTATGAGGCATTATTGCAATTGCTGAGAATCATAAAAGCAAAAACACAAGCCAAGCCATGGAGGTTGAATGAGGTAACAAGGAGCCAATCTGCCGCTGTTAAGGAGGCGCCAATAAAGAGAATTATAAATAAATTATAATGTCTTTCCAGAAATAGAAGTGGAGACCTTTCGGTAGAGAGCGTGTCTCATTTTTTGGCTATGAGGCATTGAACTCTCTTTCTGTTTGTGTACAATTCCCCATTGCATGAGTCCTGGTAGGAGTTTTCCCAAGGAGGAAGTCAGAAGGATTAGATTATTTCCTCTCCCAGAGTTCTCTGCAGCTGAGGCTTGAGCACATGACCTAGGCTCACCCAATCAGATATTCCCCGAGGGCTCTGAGGCTTAAGGGATGGAGATATGAGATTACTTTTGGTGGCAGTGCTATAGTCAGGAGGCTGTAGGTATGGGGAGTGGCCAGGAGTGGTAGTGCCAGAAGAAAGGTACTAACCAGTGTGTAGCATGATCTAAGCCATGTTTTGACCATCAAGCTCTCCTTGGTTCTTGCCTATTTTCTGAGCCTTACCTCTGATAGCATAGTGCCTAAGGCACTTGACTACTAACCAGAAGGCTGGTAGTTCAAACCCATCAGCCACTCCTCAGAAGGAAGGTTGAGCAATCTACTTCCGTAGTGATACTGCCTCAGAAACCCAGGGAGAAGTCGCTATGAGTCAGATCCAACTCGACGGCACATAACAACAACAATAACAACAATCTTTAGCTTGTCTGATGGTTATAAGTACTATCCTACATCCCTCCAAGCAATTCATTTTTCTGCTTAAGATATTCAGAGTTGGATTCTACATTTTCTAAACAAGAATTCCAATTGGTCCACAGATAATGGAAGAAAGGCCATCCAATGGACACTTAGAATGGCCTGCATTCTAAGGAATAAGAAATAATTTAGGGTAAAGGCCTGCATAATACCAATGACCAATGGTACTGAAGGAGGAAGTCAAAGCTGCAATGAAAGAATTGGTGAAGAACAAAGCTCCGGGAATTGATGGAATACCCATTGAGATATTTCAACAAATGGGTGCCCTATTGGAGGCACTCACTCAGTTATGCTGAGAGATTTGGAAGACAGCTACCTGGCCAACTGATTGGAAGAGATCCATATTTGTACAAATTCAAAGAAAGGGGATCCCATAGATTGTGGAAATTATAGAACAATATCATTAATATCGCACGCAAAATTCCTTAGAATGCAGGCCATTCTAAGTGTCCATTGGATGGCCTTTCTTCCATTATCTGCGGACCAATTGGAATTCTTGTTTAGAAATGTAGAATCCAACTCTGAATATCTTTTGAAGATAATTCAAAAACGCTTGCAGCAGTATATTGACAGAGAACTTCCAGAGGTGCAAGCTGGATTCAGAAGAGGATGTGGAACAAGGGA
>NW_006921891.1:545990-549106 GCF_000298275.1 Orycteropus afer afer
GACACAGTGGCTGCAATGATGGGCTCAAGTATAGCAGGAATCATGGAGCTGGCGTGGGATCAGGCAGTGTTTCGTTCTGCTGTGCATGGGGTAACTATGAGTCAGAAACAACTTGATGGCACCTAACAACAACAACAATACCAATGACAAGGTTTATTACTCTATGTCTATGTGCTAAATACACAGGTCCACAATATTTTTCTAAATAGTAATTTTTGGCATTTATTGTGTCTTCTCTGTTTTCCTGAAATCATTAAGCCCCATCTCCACAAACTGAAGTTCGACATGTGTGGTAGTTAAGGTTGTTTTCAACTTGGCTGGGCCTGGTTGAGTGGCTGGGCAGCTGGAGGTAGTTTTTCCCCATGATGAGGCTGCTAATCAACTCCTTCCCTTAACCAAAACCAAAAAACAAACCTGTTGCCTTATAGTCAATTCCGACTCATAGTGACTCTATGAAGGGGTAAAATCCAGTGTAATCAGAGCATCCAGTTTGCCACAGAGTACAATAAATGCAGATGTCTTCTACTCTGCTCACAAATAGAGCCTATAGAGGAAAGGAGTGAGCAAAGGCAAATGCCAAACTGTTCCAGGGACACCTCTGCTGGCTCGAAGGTTGGCTTTCATTCCCTGCAGGGGAAAATTTACATTGGGACAATTTGGGGGAGAGCAAATTAGCATCAGATCACATCATGTTTAAATAGGCCATCTGTTGATCCAATTATTTTGTTTCTAGGAATTTACACAACTCAGCAATGACATAAAAATACAATTTTTATTCCAGCAAAGAAAAACAAAACAAAATCAATCTCAATAACCAGCAGGAGGCAACTGGTTAAAATATGAACCTTTCATACAATGGGTGGCACAAATGGTTAAGAGCTTGGCTGCTAACCAAAAGGTTGGCAGTTCAAGTCCACTGAGAGATGCCTCAGAAGAAAGGATTGAGGCTCTGTTTCTGAAAAATGAGCCATAGAGAACCCAACGGAGTTCAGTTCTCTGGTGACACACATGAGATCACCATGAGTTGGAATCATTTCTACAAGAACTGGATGTAATTATGACATGAGGCAGCTGTGTATGTAATAATACATCAAGATACACAATGTACATCATTAGGTTTTTATAAAAAATAATAAGGAAGTACAGATATATAGTGTGATCTTATTTATATAAAAAGAAAAATATCAGTCAGTATGCTTCCACTCACAGAGTTACTGAGAAGGATATCAACTGATGTCAATTCAACTGATGTACATAGTATATGTACAGTAAAAATATCTGAAAGTTTATTTAAGGTAGCATTAACATCCCCCTGAGGGACGGGACTGAGAAGGGTTGAACTGTTGTTTCTTTATCCTGAAACTGTATTATTTTTAAAATCTTTTAAAAATATATTAAAATCTTTGTGATTGCATTAAGTAGAAAACATTGATTTGAGTCTTATGCACAGATCTGTGGAATATTCGGGAAACCCTTCAGAATGTATGAGTATTGCTTGTAAGTAGGGTTTTGAATGGATTATGCTGCTTCAGAGCATACTGATTTGAAATACATTACAAATCTGATTTTATGGGACTAAACTATAACTTCTTTATTTTGATTGTTTTAAGGTTTTCTTGGTAATTGCCATGGGGAATTGTAGTAGCCAAAGACTGTCTCTGTGTCTCAGTTCCTTTTGTACTGATAGAGTCATATGGGTTCAAAATTGAAGTATGTACATGAATCCTGACCCTCCTGAGATCTGGACAGAATAAAGTGGTGGTTCGGGGACAGTTCAATGCTAAACACTGGCCAAGTCTAACAGCCTGATAACCAAGTATTTGAAATCATAAAGAGACCAGCACACCTTTATGAATAAAGCACCTTTAAAAGAAGGCATTCTAGGATGGCCTTAGATAAATATAGAAAACCTTGTTACCTAAAATGTCATTGGGGGCCAGTAAATGATTACCTATATTGTGCTTGATGGGTATTTAGCAAGGTGTGAGGGGTGTGATCACCATAAATAGGGCAATTGCTTCATTTTATTGCAAGAATTTCTGGATTATGTCATCAAGTTGCAAAGTTAACTGGTCCCCTTGTCACAATACTGGCATGGAAGGGCTTTGCCCTAAGTTAAGATGAGTAGAGAGAGGCTGTCTTCCCCTTGAGGCCACTTATGTGACATCACAGGTGCAGGATTGATTTCTAAGGCACACAAATATTTTTTTGTTTTATTTATTTACCTGCTTTATTGTTTTATTGACTATGCAAAACATTCAACTGTATGAGTCAAAACAAATTACAGATAATATTTTGAAGAATGGGAATTCCAGAAAACTTAATTTTGCTCATGAGGAACCTTATACATAGATGAAGATGCAATTGTTCAAATAAGACAATGGTTTAAAATCAGGAAATGTGTGAATCAGGGCTGCATCATTTCCCCATACTTATTCAATCTGCATACTGAGCAAATAATTTGAGAAGCTGGATTATGTGAAGAAGAACGTGGTATCAGGATTGGTGGAAGACTAATAACCTGAAATATGCAGATGACACAACCTTGATGACTGAGAACAAAGTAGATTTAAAGCACTTACTGATGAAGATCAGAGACTACAGTCTTCAGGATGGATTACATCTCAATGTAAAGAAAAACAAAAATTCTCACAACTGGACCAATAAATAACTTCATCATAAATGGAGAAAAGATTGAAGTTGTCAAGGACTTCATTTTCCTTGGATCCACAATCAACACCCATGGAAACATCAGTCAAGAAATCAAATGATGTATTGCACTGGGCAAGTCTGATGCAAAAGACTTGTTTAAGTGTTAAACAGCAAAGAAGTCACTTAGAAGACTAAGGCGCGACTGACCCAAGCCGAAGCACACAAATCTTGATAGCCAACCCAGACAGGTATGACCAGACCTAAGGACTGCATCTCATAGAAGATTCAGATGTGACAAGTCACAGAAATGGCAGGTGGGAAAAAAAAGGAAAAGAAATGGCAGATGGCCTGGAAAATGAATCTTGGCTCCAAAACAGTTGTTGTTGTTGTTAAGTGCCGTCGAGTCGTTTCCGACTCATAGCGACCCCATGCACAGCAGAACGAAACACTGCCCGATCCCGCAC
>NW_006921891.1:549391-557487 GCF_000298275.1 Orycteropus afer afer
AACTCTTCTTCGGTCTTCCCTATTCATTGTCCAGCTCTCACATGCATACAAGGTGATTGGAAATATCATGGCTTGTGTCAGGCGCACCAGTAGCACTTGTAATATTCTATGGATATTTTTCTGCATGCCCACCAAATTTAAATTCAGACAATGTGGTCACCAAATCCAAAATCATTCCTGAAGGAAATATTTAAGGCACTCCAGGACTAAAGCCCCCACATCTCAAAGAGACTCCAGAAGCTCTTGCCTTTCTCAAGGGTCTGATTTTCAGTTGTGTTGGTCTAAGGCCAAACCATTCAAGTTTATGATGTCCATGTGGATCTCAACCTAAAGCTCAAGTCAATGAGTCAATTTCATAGCTCTTTTTTTAGCAGTCCGAATTCATACAAAGTAATCTTGGGAGCCTCTCTACTCAGAGAGTCCTCCAATCCTTCCATAGACATCTAGAGAGTCTGCACTGAAAGATGTATTCAAAATCTACTATGACTTTCTGAGTTGGCTCAGTAGACCCACCCTCTGAAAACTATCCATCTTGGCATTTCTTGGAAGAATTTTCAACCACACCAAAGTCAAAGATGTGAATGCAAGTAGTAGTCTGGGTGTGTGGCTTTGGACCTGGGGCTTGATGACACAGGCTACATGAACCAGTATCATTAATTTAAAAATTATCTAGGAGGATGTGTAGGGCAGGCAGGCTGAGCAAAGAGGAATAGCCTGGTGAAGTAGACAATAGCATCAGTAAGAGTCAACTTTTCATATTCAAATGCCTACACATGTGCTGCAAAAAAAAAAAATCCCCTCAGCATAGGGCAAAGGGGAGGAATTTTGATGCCAATATATAAATATTGGTTGAAAAATTGGTACAGATATCTTTCCTTTTCCAGAACTATTGTTCCACTCTCTTTGTGTGTAGTCAATTATAACTTTAGAAAATACCCAAGTGTTGTAAATCTTTACTAATTTCTCTGTAATTAGTTGCTTGGATCAACAAAAAGGAAATTAAGAAGCTTGATTTAATTTCAGCAGGAATCTTAAAAAGCATAACAACAACAACAAAAAAAAAATAGCAAGGGGGCAGAGGGAACACAATGAAGAGGGTGCCATGACCCCTCAGCATCAAACAATAAAGCAAACCAAGACCCTTGGAGCTTGTCTGGCCCTGGCAAATAGCCATTTTTGTCTTTGAAGCCTTCAGTGATATTATTGAAATCCATCTTCAAAAACAGGAAACTGTGTGATTTTGAGTTTCTAGCAACCTCGCCCTTTCTTGTGAACCGCCAATCCATCCATGAGCTATTAACTGTAATTCACACTAAAATAGGATGGAAGCAGAAACAAAAGTATTTCCTTTCTCCTTTAAATTGCCATGTTTTCAAAAAGTGCACCAAAGCTGTGACTTCTATCCATTAGTGGGCCCAACAAACATCTTTAAAACGAGTTCCATAAAAAGGAGGAAGATGTATTTAGCTTTAGGTCTGTTTTTCATCTAGAATGAGGAGGAAAATTTGCTAATAAGAGTAGAAATGCTAACTTGCTTTGCATTAAAATAGTATGGGTAGTACTTAAAATGTGATGAATGATGAGAGACAGACTAGAGATGACAAGGAGAAAATAGGTCAGTGGGGGGCAGGAGGGGTGATATGGGGCACAGGTGATATGGGAAGCAGGAATTCACCAGCTTAAGGTGGCGTAGTGCCTAAGACATTTGACTGCTAACCAGAAGGCTGGCGGTTCAAACTCACCAGCCACTCCTTGGAAGGAAGGTTGGGCAATCTATTTCCATAGTGATACGGCCTCGGAAACCCAAAAAGTGGTCCCTATGAGTCAGATCCGGCTGGACGGCGGTGTGTTTTAAGGATCAAAGGTGAGAGATTGAGGATGACTCCAAGATTCTCAGCTCATGGATCTGGTTAGATGAGGGCACAGTTCTCCAAGATAGGAAGTACCATGGTCATGGAAAAAGGGACTGGAAAGTGTTGAGGATGGTCCTGACAGAAATGGAAGAAAATGAGCCAGCACTGCAGACTGCAAAGCAGCCAAGGAGGTTGAGGCTTACATAGCCACCTCCAGCTGGGGCTTGTCTGGAGGACACCAGAGGTCTTTGCCTGGTAGGTTCTGAAGGATAGTGTAGGGAGAAACCAGATTGCATTGGGTAGAAGCTCTGGTGGTGTAGTGTCTAAGGCATTTTGACTGCTAACGAGAAGGCTGGCAGTTCGAACCCACCAGCCACTCCTTAGAAAGAAGACTGGGCAATCTACAACCTACTTCCGCAGAGATACCACCTCAGAAACCCAAGGAGGGGTCACTAAGAGTTGGATCCAACTTGACGGCAGTGAGATATGATGATATGATGCTGCAGTAAAACTTTATTTACAAAAATAGACCTGTGTGCTATAGTTTACCACCCTCTGACCCTTCATTGTGAATATTAGAATTATATTCATCCATATAATGTAATATTTTATGACAGTAATAGATATCAATGTGTTGTTGTTGTTGTTATGTGCCGTCGAGTCAGCCCTGACTCATAGCGACCCCTCCTTGGGTTTCCGAGGCAGTATCACTACGGAAGTAGGATTGCCCAACCTTCCTTCCGAGGAGTGGCTGGTGGGTTTGAACCGCCAGCCTTCTGGTTAGCAGTCAAGTGCCTTAGCCACTATGCTACCAGAGCTCCCAAGATATCAATGTAAGGATGAGAAAACAAATATCCATGTGCTCTATTTGTCCTTTAATAACTAAATGGAAGCAGTCACCCCCTCTTTGGGCTACCAGCAGGAAAGTCATCAATCTCAAACAAAAACTGGATTTTTCCATTGTATAAATTTTGTTGTTTTTTGTTCTGATTCATTTAATTACTTCATTGTGCATCCAACAAACATTTATAAAGTGCAAACCTTATGCCAGGAGTTGTTCTAGGCAATACAGGGATAAGTTTGGTACCTTCTATTTTAACTGTGACTTTCAGTACTGTATTAACAGACCTATCATTAGATTCTTCAGAACCTGCTATTCACGCACAATCACCTCAATTATCCATGATGACAGAGATCAACAGCAGCACTGATAATGCAAGTGATTTATGGTTTACTTTAAAAGGCATTTGATGGGTTCTTGGTAGGGTGGAAGAGGGTGGGATTACCAAGAGGAGGGTACCAGTATGCTTTGCTGATGACTATGCTCATATGGTATATTACTTCTGTTCCCTAAGAGCAAGGAAAGTGAAGAATGTTTTGGGCCTCTCCAACAAGGGAGTTTGAGAAACATGGAGGAGTATTAATTTTATGTTAAAACAACACAGACCAAAAAAAAAAAATTAAAAAACAAACACATGCAAAAACAAACACAGACCTATTAGTGAACCATGTCAACTTCTTACCCTTAATACAAAGCTTAGGGCTCGAGCCCTCAGACCCCCCAACATGAGGCCCCCAATAAAATGTGTGAGCTGTGTGATGAGTTTAGTTTTCCCACTTAGAAGATCTGTCTCTCAAGATCATTAGGAGAAGTATGTTGTTGTTGTTGTTGTTGTTATGTGCCATCGAGTCGGCCCCGACTCATAGCGCCCCCCCTTGGGTTTCCAAGGCAGTATCACTACGGAAATAGGATTGCCCAACCTTCCTTCCGAGGAGTGGCTGGTGGGTTTGAACTGCCAGCCTTCTGGTTAGCAGTCAAGTACTTTACCCACTATGCTACCAGAACTCCTAAGGAGAAGTATATGGCTCTCTATATAAAGTGCCTGCACAAAGGGTACACTCACTGACTGCCACTTCCCTCATTCACTGGAGCCATCCAACCTGGTATACTGAAGATAGCATGGACTGCCAGAAGAATCATCAACAATTGGCCGAAATGTACTTTGGGATGAACCATTTCACCTGGGGCATGGATGCAGCATGCATGGAGCAATGGCAGCAGAAATATTCCTTAAACTAAGAAACTCTAAGAAGATTTCAAAAGGCAGCTTGAGAAGGCAAAGTAAAATATAATGAAATGTGCAGAGACCTGGAGTTAGAAAACCAAAAGGGAAGACCACACTCGGCATTTCTCAAGCTGAAAGAACTGAAGAAAAAATTCAAGCCTCGAGTTTCAATACTGAAGGTCTCTACGGGCAAAATATTGAATGATGCATTGTTGTTGTTGTTATGTGCCATCAAGTCAGACCTAACTCATAGCCACCCCTCCTTGGGTTTCCAAAGCAGTATCACTATGGAAGTAGATTGCCCCATCTTCCTTCCGAGGAGTGGCTGGTGGGTTTGAACCACCAGCCTTCTGGATAGCAGTCAAGTGCCTTAGGCACTACACTACCAGAGCTCCCTGAATGATGCAGGAAGCACAAAAAAAATGATGGAAGGAATGTACAGTCGCTGTACCAAAAATAATTGGTCAATGTTCAGCTATTTCAGGAGATAGCATATGATCAAGAGCCAATGGTATTGAAGAAAGGAGTCAAAGGTGAGCTGAGGGAATTGATGAGAAATAAGGCTCCAGGAATTGACGGAATACCCATTGAGATGTTTCAACAAACAAGATGCAGCTCTGGAGGTGCTTACTCATTTATGTGAAGAAATTTGGAAGACAGCTACCAGGCCAATTGACTAGAAGAGATCCATATTTGTGCCCATTCCAAAGAAAGGTGATCCTAAAGAATGTGGAAATTATCAAACAACATCATTAATATCACACACAAGTAAAATTTCGCTGGAGATAATTCAAAAACATTTGTATCAGTGTATTAACGGGGAACTTCCAGAAATGCAAGCTGGATTCAGAAGAGGGCAAGGAATGAGGGATACCATTGCTGATGTCAGATGGCTCTTGGCTGAAAGCAAAGAATACCAGAAAGATGTTTACTTGTATTTTATTGACTATGCAAAAGCATTCGACTATGTGGATCATAACAAATTATGGATAACATTGAGAAGAATGGAAATTCCAGAACACTTAATTGTGCTCATGAGGAACCTATACATAGACCAAGAGGCTACTATTTTGACAGAACAAGGGAATACTGCATGGTTTAAAAAATCAGGAAGGGAGTGTGCCGGGGTTGGATCCTTTCACCCTATTTATTCAATCTGTATACTGAGCAAATAATCTGGGAAGCTGGGCTGTTTGAAGAAGAACACAACATCAGAATTGGAGGAAGACTCTAACAACCTACGTTATGAGGATGACACAGCCTTGCTTGCTGAAAGTGAAGAGGACTTGAAGGACTTACTGATGAAGATCAAAGACTACAGTCTTCAGCATGGATTACACCTCAACATAAAGAAAACAAAAATCCTCACAGCTGGGCCAATAAGCAACATCACAATAAATAGAGAAAAGATTCAAGTTGTCAGGAATTTCATTTTACTTGGGTCCACAATCAATACCCATGGAAGCAGCAGTCGAGAAATATTGCACTGGGCAAATAAATATTGCACATCATATTGCACCGGGCAAATCTGCTGCAAAAGACCTCTTTAAAGTATGAAGAGCAAAGATGTCCCTCTGAAGACTAAGGTGCATCTAACCCAACCCATAGTATTTTCAGTTCCCTCATATGCACATGAAAGCTGCACAATGAATAAAGAAGACCGAAGAATGGATGCCTTTGAGTTGTGGTGCTGGCAAAGAATACTGAAGTTACCATAAACTGCCAGGAGAACCAACTAATCTGTCCTGGAAAAAGTGCAGCTGGAATACTCCTTGGAAGTGAGAATGGCCAGACTTTGTCTCACCTACTTTGGACATGTGGTCAGAAGGGACCATTCCCTGGAGAAGGATATCCTGCTTGGCAAAGTGGAGGGTGGGAGAAAAAGGATAAGACCCTGAATGAGATACATTGACACAGTGACTGCAACGATGGGCTCAAACATAATGGGGATTGTGAGGTCACAGGACAGGGCAGCATTGCCTTCTGTTGTATATAAGGTCGCTATGAGTTGGAATCAACTTGACAGCACCTAACAACAACTACAACGACATGCCACTGGTATTTCAAATACCAGCAGGGTCACCCACAGTGAACAGGTTTCAGAGAAGCTTCTATACTAAGACTGACTAGGAAGAAAGGCCTGATGAACTCCAAAAAATCAGCCAATGAAAGCCCTGATCTAGTGCTGGAAGCTGAGCCTCCTAGGTTGGAAGGTAACACACAGTAGCTACAACAACAGACTCAAACATACCAATCACCATGGAGATGGCACAGGCCCGGGCAGCATTTCATTCTATTATACATAAAGTCACTGGGAGCCGGAGCTGACGCCACAGCAACTACCAAGTTCTTCTGTGCGGGCGGGGAGGTGATGTACATTGTAAGGCGGTTAGCAGCTTTGCTGGCCTCTACCCACTAGGTACTAGTAGCACCCTCCCAGTTGTGACAAACAGAAATGTCTTTAGACATTGTCCAATGTCCCTTGGGAGGACACAATCACCCCAGCTGAGAACCACTGACTTCGATGATGACCTTCTACCCTGGCAGTTTGGCAGATTGTCCGAGGACTCAAATAAGCGAAACTACCTGGGCAATCTACTTCTAGAAAGATTTACCGCCTCGGAAACCCAGAGGGGGTCGATATAAGTCAGAATCGACTCGATCCAGTGAGATTGTTTTCTGGTTTACCTGGTGGCATAGTGCCTAAAGCACTTGACTGCTAACCAGAAGCCTGGTGATTTCAAACACACCAACCATTTCTCGGAAGGAAGACTGGGCAATCTACTTCTGCAGAGATACTGCCTCAGAAACCCAAGGAGGAGTCGTTATTAGTTGGATCCGACTCAACGGCAGTGAGTTGCTCGATGCACTTTCTTATCTCGTGGGGGGAGATTTTAATGTCCTAAGTCTATGAGTCAGTATCAACTTGATGGCAATGGGTTTGGTTTTGGTCTAAATCCCAGGCCACATCTCAGATACATTGAATCCGAATCTTACGGGGAAGATGGAGGCAGCTTTGAGATCTGCCAGGTGATTTCAGGGGCCAGCCAGCATGGAGACCCTCTACCCTCAGCAAACATGTATTTCTCAGGACTGGGTGTGTTGACTTCACCACTTGATGGGAGGATCTGAACATGTGTCATTACATGTGTGCATAGCATGAATCCATCTGTAGACAAATGCAGCATTTGCTGATAGCTTGCCAAAGCCAGCCGTTGTGTTGTGTCCTGAAGAAGCAAAGATGTGTTCTTGGCCTTGGAGGAATTATAATATAGTTGAAGAGGATCCTCAAAAGCTCGTTGAGAAGGGCTGGAATAGAGCCCGTACAGAGGAGAGCACAGAAGAGGGGCATTTATGATTTCTGAGCTGATGTGAGGGGGTTGACAAGGGAGGAAGAAGTAAATGAGAGAAGCCTTCTTTCTGAAGGGGATGAATGCCCTCATTTTTCAAAGCAGCCAGACCTGACAACTTACTGTTGCATCGAATTAAAACTTCTGCTAAGAATTAGAGAACATAATGAAATGTAAATTACTATGAAGCACTTAACCATTTACAGGGTTCTTGGTCGTGATACTTCCATTCCCTGTAGTAACAGCCCCATTGGATAAATCAGCAAAATTTGATTGGCTGTTAGGGCTTACATCACTAATTCAGGTTCCAGAGTATAGGTATTCCCAGTCCTTAGACCAGTAGTCATATCTTAGCTTTCTAGACATTTTCAAAACAAGTGGTAGGTTTTTCTAGCACCTTATTATAAATAATTACAAACAGCAAAGTTGAAAGAATTTTATAGAGAGCATTCATATTCTCACCACCTAGATTCAACCATTGGCATTGTGCTGGCATTGTTTATCATATACCCATCCATCTAGCCATCCCTCTGGGAGTCTCCCCCCAAAAAAAATTTAAAAAAAAACTCACTGCCATCAAGTCAATTCCGACTCATAGCAACGCCCACTGTATTTCCAAGGCTGTAAATCTTTATGGAAGTAGATTGACTCATCTTCCTCCCATGGAGCAGCTGGTGAGTTTGAACCACCAACTCTCTGGCTAGCAGCCAAATTCTTTACCCACCACACCGCCAGAGCTCCTTTTAGGAGTCCCTCCGTGGTACAAACAGTTAAGGAGCTCGGCTGCTAACCGAAAGGTTGGAGGTTAGAGTCCAGCCAGAGGTGAC
>NW_006921891.1:560612-563835 GCF_000298275.1 Orycteropus afer afer
AAACACCAGAGGCTTAGCCTCAAAACTCATATCTACATGTCACCACAGTAGGACAAACCGACAGACAAGTTTGTCTTGCTGTTGGAGACCTCTCGTAGCACCCCCACCTGGGTCCCTGTGGCTGACTGTTCCTCTGTCTGGTTTCCTGGCTTTTAATCCCCTTTCTCCTGCTCTCCAGCCTGCTGCTTTGGGCGTCCCTGAGTTGTCTCTCCTCACCTGTATCCCTGGGCTGACTGTTCTTCTGTCCTGGTTCCTGGCTTTTAATCCCCTTTCTCCTGCTCTTCTGGCCTGCTGATTTGGGCATCCCTGAGTTGTCTCTTCTTACCTGTATCCCTGGGGCTTACTGCTCTTATGTCCGAGTTCTTGGCTTTTATCCCCTTTCTCCTGCTTTCCCGTCCTGCTGCTTTGGGCGGGCCTGAGTTTCCTCTCCTCACCTAATCCCTTCGGCTGACTAATAACATAGTGAACATTAAAAAATACATATTTCTCATTCCTAGTTTTGTTTTCGGGCATTATTAACATTTGATAGCTAATTCACATAACATGGTGGTGTACGATGTTGGAGAAGGGAGGGGGGCTCAGGCTCTCCTTTTATTAGAGCCCAGTGTTCTAAATTACTGGCCTTATCCTAACAACTCTGGGGAAATAGCTTCTAAATGTGCTTAAACATTTCCTGTGGTTTTTGCAGATAACCTCTGGTAAGATTTAAGAAAGAAAGAAAAAGAAGACCCAAGGAGCCATGTTCGCCCTAAATGCTTTAGTCAGTTCAAAAAATCTGTGTAAAAACTGCGTGTTCTAGTATTTCTACTTCCTCAACCCAGCGTTGCTGCTTCAAATAGACTTCCTTCTTTTGCAAAGACTTAAGGTCCTGCCTCTCAAGGTCTTCCTTTCTGCCAGGCATCTCAGAAATACTCTGGCTAAGAAAAGAGACAAATTGCCCCTTCAGAGTTTAGATGAAGAACTTCTTTCTCAGGGTTTTATAATGTGAACGCTTGGCGTCCATGACAGACTCCTTTTTGGTCTATTTCTAGGTGCTTATGAGAAGTGAGTAGCTGTATAATCCTCATTTGTCTACCTGACAGCTTATCCTTCTTTGTGACAGAAAATTGTTCCTTGATTTGACATTCTTTTAGAGACAAAGGAGGCAGCATTGAATTCTTAGCTGAATCTCCCTTCGTGTGGGTGAGTTTACCATTATGGACCAGCACTGGCCTAGTACTTTCAGCTGAACTCTTTGATGGAGCATTTGCAAATCACATGGATGCAGATGGGATATAAAGTAGTGAGACTGGTTGCACAAAGCACTATGCAAGGTCTGTCTTCTTTCTTAACTATTACACATCTTAAGCTCAAAATAGAGGGAAGCATGAGGCAATGATGGCTTGAAATTGCCCAAGATTCTCATTGGCTAATTTGGGTACCAAATGGATTTTGAGAAAATGTGGAGAGCTAGTGTCAGGAGGTAAGGACCTTTCAAGCTACTGAGAACTCCTATAAATAAAGGTCAGCTGACTTATTAGGGGAAGATGGCTTCCAACCCAGCAATGGAAATAATCCTGTTGAGACACTTCCAGACGTAATGAGGGCCACGTGGTGGTGGAGCATCAGGCCAAGTTGTGCTTTCCAGGCTAGAGTGCTGTCTGTACCTAAAGTAGGAACCAGCCTTGGGGTGGAGCTAGGGGAAGTTGTCTGGGATGATTGTCAAGGTGATAAGGAGGTCCAGAGAGGACAAAAAGGAAGCAGGTGTAGGTGCAGTCTATGGGACCCAAACAGAGATGGAGGAAAAGCAGTAGACATGGTCATTCCTGCTCTCTTTGAGGCTCTATCCCATTGCCATCAAGTCAATTCCAACTCATAGCTACAGACTTCCATATTTCTGAGGCCACTATTTTAGGCAGAACAGACAATTTGCATGTTCATAGGTCCAATCCTCAAACCCAAAACACTCAAGCCAGGTGCTGTCGAGTTGATCTAGACTCATATGTGTCAGAATAGAACTGTCCTCATAGGGTTTCAACGGCTGAATTTTTGGAAGTAGATCACCAGAGCTTTCTTCTAAGGTCCTTCTGGGAGGACTTAACCCTTTGACTCTCTGGTTAGCAGCAGAGCGTGTTAACCATTCACACCACCCAGGAACTCAGGTCCAGTCCTCGGGGGTGCATAAAAGCATGGACAGATTCAAATCCATCCTTAGCATTACTGGTTGTAGTCAGGGTCATGAAGGTGGAACAGAGTTTGGGGACATTTCCTAGGGGAGAAAATGGGTCTATATTTGTAGTTAAGGAGCATGAGCATCATTAGTTATTTCTTCATTCATAGCATAAGGGATGAGACACCTTTGGCAGCCAGAGATGCTGAGCTATGTTCTTCAAGCTCCGGGACCTTCTGGAGACCAGGAGAGCACAGGTGGAGGCAAGGGGCTGGCACATGGGGAGGAGGTGTGAAAAGGGAGATGAAGAAATGAAAAGGGTGTACTCTTGGTGTCCCTGATCGCAGTTTCCTGTTCTTTGTACTTCGTGTGATGGTGAACTCAGTACCATGGTGAAGCAAGCCCACGTTGCAGAACAACTTAGACCACATCTCCCAAACCTTTCTGCTTCCTCCAGTCCCCTGGCAGCCATTGGTTGGGCAAGTCTAAGTTTGCACATTCAGCTACAGAAATCATGTAATGTCTCATGTGAGTAAAATGTAGGACAAAATTAAATGTTCAGAGCCTATGGCTGGGCCTCCTCCTTGGTACTTAAGGCCAAACAAAGACTTGATCATTATATGTGATAGTAGAGAATAAATACATCTGTAAAGGTAACTTCAAACAACCAGGCCCTTCTTTCCACTTACCCCATTGTCAGGTGAGCACCCCTGGCCTTCATAACATTCAACCCCTACTTCAATGAGCTTAAACCACCAGAAATCATTGCCCATGACATCCCTGAACTATGCCTTCATGCTGTGTAAAGAAATGAGTCTACCATACGGGAACACCACACAGAGCAAACTGGAGATGAGAGAGTGTGAAGAGCAGAAAAGGAAGAAAACTAATGAAAAAAACTTGACGAAAATGGGAGAACTGTTAAGGAAATGTAACATACATAATCAGTAAGTAGAAGTTGTGAAATCGAGAAGCTGTTGTATTTAATCCTCCAGCAATCTTTGAGTAGAGACTGAGTGAGCATGGCTCAAAGTCCCAATCAATAAAAATGACTCTTTTTTAAAAAAAAAAAAA
>NW_006921891.1:563938-565762 GCF_000298275.1 Orycteropus afer afer
TGACATTAGTTAACATTTTTCACAATGTATCAACATGCTCTTTAGCTATGTTCTGGTTGTTGTGTTTCTAGTGCTCTAATTTCCCTGCCCCCTTATATTCTCATTGCTGCTGTAGTGTCGATGTTGACCTGTTGGTCTCATACAAATGGTTTTTAAGTGGAGCGCTGATCTTATGGGTAATATCTTTTGTTGTGTCCCACTAAAAGGTGACCTCAAGCGATAGATTTGGTTTAGAGTGTCTCAGGGTGATGATAGTCTCAAAGAGTCTTCTGGTCTCTACTGGTCCAATTAGTCTGGTCCTTTTCTTTAGGAATTTGATTGGTGTTCTACAATTTTCCTCCCATTCTATCTGGGACCGTCAGTTGTGACCCTGGTCCTAACCATTGTTGGTGGTAGCTAAGTACCATCTAGTTCTTCTGGTCTCAGGCTAGAAGGGGCCATGGTTTGTGTGGGCTATCAGCCTTGTAGACTTGTTTCTTCTCTGGGCTTTTGATTACCTTCCTACTCTTATGCTCCTGGTGAGTAGAGACTAATAGTTCTATACTAGATGACTGTTCATAAACCTTTTTTTTTTTAATCGATTCTCATGAAATCTTTTTTTTTTTTTTTTTTGAGCATCTTATTGTGCTTTAGGTGAAAGTTTACATAGCAAATTAGTTTTCCACTTGATAATTGGTTGCCAACCCTACAAAGTGTCAGCACTCTCCCCATTTCTAGCCTGTGCTTCCCATTTCCCATTTGTCCAGTTCCCCTGCCCCTCCCTACCATCTCATCTTTGCTTTTTGGCAGATGTTGCCCTTTTGGTCTCTTACAGTTGATTATTCTGAGAGCACAATCCTCTCAGGTGTTAATGTGGTCTCCACGAGTAGCTTCAGTTCTAAGTTAGAAGGCCTCATTGGGGCAAGAGTCTCAGGGGTTCCTCCAGTCTCTGTCAGACCAACAAGTCCAGTGTTTCTTTTATGAATTTGATTTTTGTTGTATATTTTTCACCCACTCTAACCAGGACTTGCTGTTATGTTCCTGGTCAGAGTGGTCAGTAGTGGTAACCAGGCACTATCTAGTTCCTCTGCGCTCAGAGTAGAGGAGGCGGCTGTGGTTCATGTAGGCCATTAGTCTTTTGGACTGATTGCTTCCTTGAGTCTTCAATTTTCTTCATTCTCTTTCACTCCAGATGGGAAGAGACCAATAGTTGTATCTTATATAGCTGCTCACAAAGCTTTTAACACCCCAGATGCTACTCACCAAACTAGAATGTAGAACATTATGTTTATGAACTATGTTTTGCCAACTGACCTAGATGTCCCTCAAGACTATGGTCCTTAGCCTTCAAGCCTAGTAGCTCAGTTCCAAGAGGTATTTGATTATGTCTAAGAAGTTTCCATAACTGTGTCCCCTATGTGCTCTATTATAGATAGATAGATAGATAGATAGATATAGATATAGATATAATGCAACACTTACAAATGTTGTTGTTATGTGCCATCAAGTCATCTCTGACTCATAGCAACCCCTCTTTGGGTTTCTGAGGTGGTAGCTCTACAGAAGTAGATTGCCCAATCTTCCTTCAGAAGAGTAGCTGGTGAATTTGAACTGCCAACATTCTGGTTAGCAATCAAGTGCCTTAGGCACTACGCCACCAGAGCTCCTACTTACAAATACGTATGTGGAAATATCCACAACCATACTTACATACACACATGGTGCACTTTGTCAGAACAGCTCTGACAAGAATATTCCACAAATGGAATGGCCTTAACAAACAGGAGTTTCTTCTCTCACAGTTTGGAGGCTTTAAGACCAAGTTCAAAGTGACAGGCTCTAGGG
>NW_006921891.1:566252-571836 GCF_000298275.1 Orycteropus afer afer
ATTACCGTTTTTGCAAGATTGTATATGTTATAGAATTTACCATAATTGCCTTTATTCTTGCATACCTCTCTGTGTCTTCCTTTGCCTTGGTCATGTTGTGTTGACTTCACCAATATAGTGAATTGCCTTTTCCTTTACCCCAATTAACATGTATCTACTATCTAGTTAGTGATTCACCCTCTCTCCCCTTCCCATCCTTGGTAACTACCAGTGAATATTTCTTTCTGTGGGTAAATCTATTCTTGATTTTTCATGATAGTGGTCTCATACAATATTTGTCCTTTTGTGATTGACTTATTTCACTCAACATATCCCAATTCATCCATGTTGTGAGATGTTTCATGCATGCATCATATTCTTTATCATCTTGTAGTGTATTTCATTCCATGGTTTCTATGCATCACAGTCTGTTAATCCATTTATCCATTCATGGACACTTTGGTTGTTTCCATCTTTTTGCTATTGTGAATAATGGTGCAGTGAACATGGGTATGCATATGTCTATTTGTGTCTCAGCTCTTATTTCACTAGCTTATATGCCTAAGAGTGGTACATTCCTATGCTTTTAAGACCCCAGACACTAATCATTTCACTAGGATGCAAAATATGAATTTTATGAACTGTTATGCCAGTTGATGGAGTTGAAAAATGACTCATTCTCAAAATACTGAAACTGATATCTGATATAAACACAAAACTGTAAGACAATTAATTGGTCCTGGTCAGCAAACTTCAACTCTCAAAGTAAACATTTGAACTGGAGTTTAATATTCCTTTAATCACAGGAACAAAATTCATAAAGAATACTCATAAGGGACAAAACAACTATAATGTTGATCTCCTTCTTAGGGAACATTTTTAAAGAACAGAGAAAGTAAGCATTTATATCCTACCACATTTTCTGTTACCGCTCAAAATTAAAAGTTTTACTCTCTGTATCTGCTCCTTTCTTGCTTCATAACTCCTTTTACACACATTCTTTATGTTTTAGGGCTTGTTTACAATGGATGTTAAGAAAGAGGCCACCCTCGGTTCTTTCAATTTATTGTTTGAGGGATTTTTCACAAATAACAAATCCTTGAGATTTCAAAACCAGCCATGAAGCATTTAAGGGCTCTTGACCCCACCTGATTTCAGCCTGGTCTGTTTTTCCCAGTTACAGGGGCCTTTGTTCCCTTGGTAAATTCGGATTTAACTTCTTATGCTTCTTCTATGGTTAAAAGAGGCTCTTGACACCTACCCTCAGGGCGATTGTGAGGATGAAAAGAGACAATGGGTGTAAAACCCACCCCGCATTTTGCCTGCCCCAAAGTAAACACTCAAGCCATCTTCATTCATTCCTTTACATTATTAATGTGACCCCTCCAGCATTTGACATTCCCTAGATGAGACAATCTACTTCCGTAAAATTTATAGCCTTGGAAACACCGTGGGGCTCCCTAGGAGTCCGAATTGACTCCAAGGCAGTGGTGGAACCCATAATAGGAATTTAGAGTCCCTGTTAAGGCCTGATTTTTTCTTTGTGTTAAAAATCGGGTTGTGAGGTATAATTTACATACAGTAAACCTCAGCCTCAGGAAGGCCTGGCATTTGGAATTGCACTTCTTTGTAATCCCTGGAGGAAATTGCGCCTCATTCAGAGTCAAGAAGCCAGGCTCCTGTCCCATCCCCCTCCATTGTCACTTAATAGCTCTGAACCCCTCCTTGCTTCAGCTGTCAATAGGAGTTAAACTCCATGACACTAAAGCCCCCTCCGGATTTGTAAAAGTCTCTAGTTTTATGTTGTAAATGACTGAGGGAAAAAAAATCTCCCCCAAAAATTTGTAAAACTCTCCTGATTGAAGTTCACCGTTGCAGGAGCTAAATTTTTACATTTCAAACTTTCATTTTTACAATTGCTGCCAGGAGACTTTCTGAGCATGTCGGAAGAAACCGTTCCCATCTCAGCGCCTCTACTAACCCGTGCCTCAGCTCCGAAGTCAAAAGCAGTGAGAACAGGAAATCAAGTTGCTCAGAAACGCCTTGGCAGGGCGCCAGATCGCACTGGAGTCAAAGTGAGGAAGGGAGGCTGGGAGGTTTTCAGCTAAAAGGTGCTCTCCTCCAGTTACAGAATCGCACCCCTTACCTTCAAAGCCAGGACATTTCGGGGACGGGGGGAGTGACCAGCTTTGTCTGTTTGTGTATTGGGGCGCTGTCTCATCAGTTTTTGAGCAAGACCTTCTGGCGTGGGCCAACTTGCAGTTTGGTTCAGTCTTGTCTCTCCTCCCCCAAACCAAGCAAATGAACCCTTGGAATTAGCCAAACACACCCATTCCTGGGTCTAGGTTTAGGTCTGGGATGGGAATGGAACATTTACTGACATAATGTGACAAGCTTTGAGGTGTGGTTGAGTGTTCTCCCCCATGTAAGGCTCTTTGGTTCAATTCCTACAGCTGGGGGCAGAGGTGGGGGCAGCCACCCTCACCTTTGCCCTACAGGTGGACGCAAAACCCGAATTCCTGGGCGAGGTTCCCATGAGAGTGACCTCATTCCCTAACTCCTGGCCATGCGTGGCTGTGTTAGTTTTTTTCTAAGTCGAGTTCAAAGTTGCTGATTTCCTGGGGGCCCTTGAGAGTTTGACTGAGAACACCACACAGAAATGTCCTACATTCATTCCAGTTTGTGAGATCTGGTCAGCACCAGGGCTGCATATGTAGGGGACTTCTCACAGCACTTTGTCCTGTTCTATTATTTTAAAATCTCAATGTATTTCTATTTTATAAAATATGGTAGAAACCATACTATATAATTTTCATTTTTATTGGGCTTAATCTCCTTTTCCTCTCATTAGAATGTAAGGAGGTGGGAGACCACACGCATGGCTCTTTGCTTTATTACTGTATTCCCAGGGCCTAGAATGGTACCTGGGACCTAGTAAGGGCTCAGTCTATTTGCAGAATGATTGCATGAATAAATGAATGCTCAACAGAACCTTCTTGAGATGTTTTTGGGGCTCAAGTCTTTATATAAATCTGGTGGAGTAGTGCCTAAGGCATTTGACTGCTAACCAGAAGGCTGGCAGTTCAAACCCACCAGCCACTCCTCGGAAGGATGATTAGGCAATCTACTTCTGTAAAGATAACTCCTCGGAAACCCAAGCAGGGGTTGCTATGAGTCAGATCCGACTCAACGGCAGTGAGTTTGTTTTTTGTTTTGTATGATGGGCATTGAACAAAACAATATATGAATAAATAGAATAAGAATATGCCATGTAGCTAATCTATCCAGGGAAGGTAATATCTAAGCACTGAAGAATAAACTGTATGAAATACCACTCAACAATAAAGACATGAAATGTTGACATTGCATCAACATAGATGACCCTCAAGATAATTACACTGAGCTAAAGAGACCAGATTAAAAAGGTGTAAAAAGAAAAAAGAAAGATTTAGAAAGAAAGAAAAAAAACTCACTGCTGTCAACACAGATCTGACACATAGCCACCCCTCCTTGGGTTTCCGAGACAGTATCACTAAGGAAGTAGATTGCCCAACTTTCCTTCCTGAGGAGTGGCTGGTGGTTTGAACCACCAGCCTTCTGGTTAGCAGTGAAATGCCATTAGGCACTACGAAACCAGAGCTTACCAACTGTTTTGTTCCATGTATATAAAACTGAATCCTCAAAGTACCATCTATGGTAACAGAAAGCAGACCAATGGTCACCTGAGTACTGGGTATGGAGGCATTACCAAGGGATAGGAGGAAACTTTGGAAAAGGGTGACTGTGTTTATGATCTTGATTCTGGTGATGGTTTCACATCTTTGTTCTTGTTGTTGTTGTTTGGTGCCATCGAGTCAGTTCTGACTCACAACAACCCTGTGTAGAATAGAACACAACACTGCCGGATCCTGCCAAACCAAAACCAAAGTGACTGCTGTCGAGTCAGACCCGACTCATAGCAACCCCTCCTTGGGTTTCCGAGGCAGTATCACTACGGAAGTAGATTGCCCAACCTTCCTTCCGAGGAGTGGCACCATCTTCAAATTCTTTGCTATGCTTGAGCCCATTGTTGTAGCCGCTGTGTTACCCCATCTCTTTTAGGGTCTCCCTCTTTTTCATTGATTCACTCTCTACTTTACCAAACATGATGTCCTTCTCCAAGGGACTGGTGCCTCCTGATAACATGTCTAAGGTACTAGACACAAAATCTCACTGTTCTCACATCTAAGGAGCATTCTGGCTGTACTTCTTCCAAGACGGATTTGTTCCTTCTTCTGGCAGTCAGTGGTATAGTCAATATTGTTTGCCAACACGATATTTCAAGTGTGTCATTTCTTCTTTGGTCTTCCTTATTCATTGTCTGTATGTGTGTGTATGTCACATATGTGTACATAAGTCAAAATTCATTGAAATGTGTGTTTTAAAAACAGAGATACCTCAGAGATATTGCAGGTTCGGTTCCATACCACTGCAATAAAGTGAATATCGCGATAACATGGGTCACATGCATTTTTTGGCTTCCTAGTGCATAGAAAAGTTACCTTTACACTGTACTGTAGTCTATGAAATGGCAATGGCCTGATAAAAAAAAGTTTGAAATGTTGTGAGAATGACCAAAATGGGACACAGAGACACGAAGTGAGCACATGCTGTTGGAAAACTGGTGCCAATAGACTTGCTCAACTAGGGTTGCCACAAACCTTCAATTTGTGAGGAAAAAAAAAAAAAGCAATATCAGCAAAGTGCAATAAAATGAGGTATGCCTGTATGTGCCGTTTATTGTATGTTAATTATGCCTCAATAAAGCTAAAATATGCAAAAAGAGTACATTTTATCATGTCTATCAAGAACTGTGAGTGCACAGCAGGCAATTGAATTGGTCTTTTAGTGTCATTTCCTTTTATCTGCCTCACTGGGATGTCAACAAAATGAATCCAGTACAACCTCTCTGAAAGCGATCACAATAGGAGGTCCTGGATGGAGTGGGAGAAAAATGTAGAACAAAATTCAAAATCATAAAAAAGAGCAGACTTACTCGTCTGATAGAAATTGGTGGAACCCCTGAGACTATGGCCCTTGGTCACCCTTTAGGCCTGGGGCTCAACTTTCAGCCAAATAGACAAGCCTGCATTCCTACTTCCGTAGTGATACTGCCTCGGAAAACCAAGGAGGGGTCGCTATGAGTCGGGGCCGACTCGATGGCAAACAACAACAACAACAACAACAACAACAACGTAAGATGAACAATAACACCAGGGAGATATGCACTCCTTAGAAGGACACTCAACTATAAGATCAAAAGGGCAGCATTTGCCTAAAAACAAAGCTGTGAAGACCAGGCCAGAAGGAGCAGGAAAGGAAGAAGGAAATGCATGGAGGAAGTGGGAAGGGAGCTGTTACATTGAAGGGATTCAACAAATGTCACAAAACAAAATGTGCATAGATTGTTGAATGAGAAACTAATTTGCTCCGTAAACTTGCACCCAAATCACAGTAAAATGTTTAAAAAAAGAAAAGTGGAATGAATATTGCCTGAAATGGAACAGAGAATGTAAGAAGTGTTGAGTATTTTCAATAAATAGATCACAGACATCTTCAAAAAAAA
>NW_006921891.1:571936-575542 GCF_000298275.1 Orycteropus afer afer
ACACGAAGCACTCAAGACTCCTATTTCCTTGGATTTTCTGCAATGCCAAGGTCTCAGATTGGTTGTGGCAGGTAGCCCCATGCAGGGAGAACAGCATAAAGGAGCCCACAGAGCTAATGGGAAGGCGAATAGGGAGGGGTCATTAGGGAAGCTCAATAAGCTGACGTTATGAAGTACAGTCATCCTTGCCCTGACACACTGGAAGGTCTTATTTCAGAAGCAAAGTTACCATAACTAGGATCTGTGGACATTTTGTTGCAATTATCTGCTCCTTCATCTCCATCTTCCCCAGAAATACCTTGCATTTTTGTCATTTATTCAACAAGCACTTAGGGTACTATTTTGTTTATGATTCTTTTTTCAATTTCCCCTGCTTCCTTTTGAATTCTGACCTTGATTTCCACACTGCTGCGTACTCACCTTCCATCTTCCATCCTCTCCAGAAACTCCTCTTAAAATGTAGAGAGCAATATTGTATGATTCCATTTCTGTGAAATGTCCAGAGTAAATAGGCAAACCCAGAGAGAAAAAACAGGGTCGTGGTGCTGAGGCCGAGGGGAGGAGGGCATGGGAGTGACAGCTAATGGGCATGGGGTTTCCTTCTGAGGTGACGAAAATGTTCTGGAATCAGATAGCAGTGATGGTTGCACAGCAATGTAAATGTCCTAAGGGCCACTAAATTGCACACTTTAAAGTGTTTAAAATGGTGGGGTTTATGTTATCTAAATTTTTCCTCAGTTGAAAAAAACGTAGTGACTACGGTCTTCTCTTCCAACATATAAGTCACTGATAAAATGATGGAGCACATCAGGCCCACGGAAGAGGTGGGTGAAGGGCTTCCAGGGAAGTTTACTCCAAAAGCAACCTCTGGCCATTGATACCCTGGAGCTTTGGCCCAAGCTTGAATCTCACCGGAAGAAGCTCAATCTCAAAAGAATGACGGTTTCCAACCGGCTTTCCTCTTGCTTTTCACTCAACCAATAAACTCACTTCGGCTCAGGGTGAAGGGATATGTCATATGCAGGAATAACTACTTAAAAGGAGAAGAAACCCGAGATGTTGATCTTTGCTTGACATAGAACCCCATAGGGCTTTGCGGCTTGACCTTCTCTCTACGTAGGCGTCATCTTTTTTCCAGATGGTGCAGTCAGTTGTGCTTGGGCATTCCCATCTGCATCGTGGTTTACTACTTCACATTCACACACACACACACACACACACACACACACCCTCATTTCATGCCAGTGAACTGTCTTCCTTGGTAGATAATCTTGGGCCCTATTTTCATCCTTCCCCACTCCCTACATCCTTGTTGTTGTTGTTGTTATTTGCCATCGAGTCAGCCCTGACTCATAACGACCCCTCCTTGGGTTTCCGAGGCAGTATCACTACGGAAGTAGGAATGCCCAACATTCCTTCCGAGGAGTGGCTGGTGGGTTTGAACCGCCAGCCTTCTGGTTAGCAGTCAAGTGCCCTAGGCACTACGCTACCAGAGCTCCTTACTGTTCAAAAAGTACATGTGAACCCATCTTTCTTCAGTGAGCCTAGGTAAGGTGAGACTGTTAAGGAGAAAACAAGTTCTAGATTCTGGAGTCTGGAATCCCAGGTCCTAGATGTGAATCTTGACCCTGCCCTCTTCTGGACTTCATGGTTGCTGTTGACTCTCATGGCCTCTATTTCTTCATCTGTAAAATGAGGTTGATACTACTAACCTGCATTTTATTGAAACACAGGATTTTATTACTTATACCAACCTCTATTTCATTAAAACATCAGGAATGAATTGTGCCCGGAACTGAGTAAAGGCTGAGTAATGGGTTCTTTTCAGTCACACTGAGAGTGTGAATTCAATTGTTTGTCTTTGGGAAAATCCTAGGTCCTCAATGCATCAGTAGCTATGGGTGTTTTTTGTTTTGTTTTGTTTCTTTGTTTTCTTCTCTACACTTGGATATGTTACTAAGAGTAAAGATTCCCTTCAACTGGAGAGAAGGCTCAATCTCCGATGCTGCTGACCTGTACTGCTGTTCATCTTATCACACAAAAGATTGATAGGGCCTGTTAGGCATTTCATTAATTGTGTTTAAGATAATGGGGAAGTTGGGTTGTTTCCTTGGAAATACCCTGAGTTCAGAGATTTAGGTCATGGATTTTCTGCTGCTTTCTTCTAGAACATCAAACCTGTGGCCAAGGGCTGGAAGTTCTTGAAAAGTCAGCCTTTGAATCCTGCTAACCATTTACTGGTAGTCTCACTATGGCGTAGTGCTTAAGGCATTTGAGTGCTAACCAGAAAGCTGGTGGTTCAAACACACCAGCCACTCCTCGGAAGGAAGGTTGGGCGATCTACTTCCGTAGTGATACTGCCTTGGAAACCCAAGGAGAGGTTGCTATGAGTCGGATCTGACTCCATGGCAAACACAACAACAACAATTCACTAGTACTTTATGACTTTGAACTCTGCCGTCCAGGTTGAATTGCTTTGTAGACCAAATAGTTTCCTATATTTGTTCTTACATGAAAATCAATCTCTGTCTCTTGCTTGCTCTCATTTTTGTAGGATGGCCTACATTCATGCTCTACAGAAGATGGTAAGAGTGATGCTTAGGATCTGCTGTACTGTGATCTGGGCATCTTTGCATTATTAGAAAGCAAGTTCTTATAGAGGCCAAAGTGAGAAGGTGGAGCCAGCTCCCTTTCCTTCCAACCCAAGCTCTCCCCTAAATGTGGCCAAAGGACAGAGAAGGCTACCCTTTCTTCTGATTACTAGACCTTCTACCACTACCATGTCCCATGACAATAACATTTTCTTTTTCACACCTCCCACACACAATTCTAAATCCTTTTCAAACTCTATTCAAACCTTCACAAAAGACCGTCCACAAAGAGTTCAGAAAGTCTTCTTTTGCCCTAGAAAAAAAGCCAGCGTTATCAGACAACTTTATATTTGGAAACTGCCATCAGTGGACAGGACAGCAATGCTCAGAGATCCGAAGGGATGGAAAACTCATTAGCATCCGTTAAGGTCAAAGGAAAACAGGCATTTCCCCCAGATGCACAGACCGAAGGAATAGATTCCTTTCCACGGGCCAGCACCAAACAGTCAAGTCCATTGTAAGGTTGGCCATAGGCACAGGGCATCCTCCCATTCTCCCTGGGAGGAGAGGAAAAGGGAACAATTAAGATGAAATGTGGAAAGAGTAAAAGAGAGAGAAATAAGAAAAGACCCTTACAATGCACAGGAAGGGCCCCACCTGTCCCTTGAAGACATGTTCTCCAGAAGGATGTTGAGTGTGAAGCAGGGACACTGTGGGCCTGGTAAACAGCTGCCTAATCCTGCTGAACTGGGGGGATTTTATATTTGCTTTTGTCCAACTGCCCAGGACTGTGCAATGAATCATAGAGACCCATGGGACATTGTAAGCCACTTCCTATCATGCAGTGTTGTTCACACTTTCCCTGGGAGAGATCCTCAATCCCATATTTTTAATCAGTGATGGGGAAAGGAAGCAATTTGACACGAAGCACTCAAGACTCCTATTTCCTTGGATTTTCTGCAATGCCAAGGTCTCAGATTGGTTGTGGCAGGTAGCCCCATGCAGGGAGAACAGC
>NW_006921891.1:575792-582729 GCF_000298275.1 Orycteropus afer afer
AGGAGGGGTCGCTATGAGTCAGGGCTGACTCGACGGCACATAACAACAACAACAACAACTGTGTTGCTTATTGCTGTATGCCATCGCATCACCTGACTCGTGGGGACCCCATTGGCATCCATAGAGTTTTCACTGTCTGGTTTTCAGAAGTAGATTTCCAGGCCTTTCCTTCTGGTGAGTCTTAACCTATAAGCTCCACTGAAACCTGTTCAGAATCATAGCAACACATAAGCCTCCACTGATGGATGGATGGTGGTTACTCTTAAGGTGCATGGACCAGGAATCAAACTCTGGTCTCCTGCATCAAAAAAACCAAACCAAACTCACTGCCGTAGAGTCAAATTTGACTCATAGTGACCCCTCCTTGGTTTCTGAGGTGGTTTCACTATGGAAGTAGATTGACCAGTCTTCCTTTCAAGGAGTGGCTGGTGGGTTTGGACCACCACCCTTCTGGTTAGCAGCCAAATGCCTTAGGTACTATACCACCAGAGCTCCCCAGGTCTCCCACATGAAGGGTGAGTGTGGTAGTTAAAGTTGTATGCCAACTTGGCTAGGCCTGGTTGAGTGGCTGGGCAGCTGGATGCAGTATTCCCCATAATGAGACTGGTGATTAACTCCATGGTGGAATCTACTGGGAGCAGCTGAGTAGCTGCCTTTGGGTCTGTGGTCTGCTTCCTGTATATAAGCAGCAGCTTTGGGAATGGTCTCTAGCTTATGGCACGGTTGGACCCTGCATGTAGCTGTGTCGTTGTTCAGCACCCTGCCATACTCTGCTGACTTTGGGACTTACAATGGACTTGAATTAATGGCCTGCCATGTGGTTTGGTAACATCAGGACTGTGCCATTTTATTTGTTGACCTTGGGCTTGTTAGCCTCAGCAGCCAGTAGCTGCCTGAGTGAAGAGATGCCTCTAGCTTCAGTGGGCCAGGAGCAAGAGGCAGAGCTGAAGCCCAAGGTTGAGGGGCTTTCACAGAGCCCCTAGAGCCTGTCACTTTGAACTTGGACTTAAAGCCTCCAAACTGTGAGAGAATAAACTCCTGTTGGTATGAGCCATCCCATTTGTGGTATATTCCTGCCCCAGTGGCATTAGGAACCAGAACAGTGAGAATTCTATAACTGTATCATGACTGCCCTCTGCTACTGTGTTTACTTGACACCAAATCACTATTTTGACTGACTTCCCTCCCTTTTACTGGTCAGTTATTTGACTGACTTGATCCACATGCCTCCAGTGGAGACAACTTTGGAGCAGGCTTTGCAGAGCGAGTCCAGGGATGGGAATCTGATGCCTTAACTGCGCTCAAGTACTGAGCTGAGAAGAGTGAGAGTTGTAGCCCTTCAGTGAAGATCGAAAGTGAAACTGGAGAGAGTCCACACTGAAAATAGGAGTCTTAACTCCAGGGTTACTGCCCTAAATCCAAGCTTAATCCTCCAGGTTAGAATACAGATTGAGGTCATAATTTTGCAATCCTTGAGAGCTGGCAAGTCTTGTACCAAGGAATTTTCCATTTCAGGTAAACAACCCGTTGTTCTCCCACGGGTGTTTCCTTTCAAGTTTCTCTTATCGTTTATGGAGGCCAAAGGGCAGAGCCGTGGTGACCATAAAGCAAAGCAAACACAAGAGCAAGAAATCTCAATGTGTCCCCACCCTGTAGCTGAGGCCTCAATTCCCACTCTCCCTTGCCAATCCCGACTTCTCTCCTTGTTCCTTGATTGGATCTCCCATCCTAGTCTAGATCTCCAGTCCAAAGTCTCTTTCCTAATCTTATTTGAAGGAAGATGTCCCAATGATTATCACATGAGTTGTTATACCAGAACGTTGTCCTTATGGGCCATCAGATCACTTCAGTCCCCTGCTTCAAACCTTCCATTGGTTGCATGAGAATAAGATCCAAACAATATAAGGCCTGTGGACTGAGTCTCACCAGCCTTGCTCTCCATCACTTATACCCTGTTACTGTGCAAGAGTCGCACATGGGTCTTCTCTCTGTCTCTGCAACCCCAGGGGCTTTCCACCTGCTGCCCCTAAGTCTGGGACTTTGTCCTTCAAGTCTTCTCATGGGTGCTTCTCTTGTCGTTCTTGTCCCAGCTCAAGTTCTCCATCTCTGCAGTGAGGTTTTCCCAGGTCACCCAAGATAAATGCACATACGCCCCCCACCCTCTACAGTGCTCTGCAGCCCATCGCTTTGGTTGCTGTTCTTCATAGCAGTTATCACACTAAGAAATGATCTTGCTCATTCCTTGGCTGACTTGCTGTCTAACTTAGAATGTAAGACCAGACATTTTGACTGACTTTTTCAAGCCATATTTTTTGAATGCCAGTATACGCAGGCCTTGGGTCTCCCACTGCTTCCTTACCCAGGATTCAGATCAGAGGTCATCAGTTACTGGAAGCTTCTACCCACCTTCCTTTCCCCACCACACACATACACACCTCCATCACACCACCTCATCCCACTCCACCCTCCCACTATCTAGGAGTGCTAGATATATCTAGACCAGCACTTAACAGATGGGCTTGCACTATCTCTCCCACATGTTTTGAGCAACTTGAGGGTGGGGACTGTGTCTTGTTCCTAAATAAATCCCTAGCATATGCTTGGCACATATCAATGCTCAATAAATTCTTATTGAATGCGTAAATAAACTAATGCGTTAATAAAAGCTGCTTATTAGGTCAGCTCATGCCCTATTTTTATGTAGGGTTTTACCAGGAATCAGCAACTTTTTCTGAGAAAAGCCAGTTAGTGAATATTTTAGGATTTTCAGGCCATGCGGTCTCTATTGCAACTACTCCATTCTGCCACAGATCTCCAGCCACAGACACTTTGGGTGTGGCTGTGTGCCAATAAAACTTTATTTACAAAAATAGGCAGTGAGCCAGGTTTGACACCTACTTGACTAAGACCTTTATAGGCATATCCTTGTTTAAGCCTAAAAGCCCTTGAGTAGCTGTTATAATTATTTCTTTCTTACAGATGAAGAATTTGAGCCTCACGGGGGTTGAATAACTTGTTCTAAGGGATAGAGGTGGATCTGTCCACTCCAGAGTCTACACTCTTAGCAGCAATTTTTTTTTTCCAAGATTAGATCCAATGAATAATCTAGGGATAAGGAGATTCTTGTCAACTGGAAAAGACGACGAATCAGAGTTGACCAGCAAAGTGCTTTCCTGGAAGACAGATGAACACTTAGGATCAACAAGACCAGGCATTTTTCTTTGCTATTTGGCGGCGTGGAACATTCAAGTGATTTGGAAGAAAAACAATTCCTAACATGATGTAGGTTTGGAGAGAGTCCTAGGCTCTTGCCTGGCACAAAATGCTACAATGTCCCAGCTTCTGTGCCTTTTGGAGTGCAAGTCTAGTGGGGGAGGGAGATTCAGGGGAGGCAGTGGCTGGCACGCATTGAGGGCCAAGTCTGCACACTTAGTTTCACCTGATTCTCAAAATTACCCTCAGTCTTCATCAGTGAGGGCCCATCGTTAAGAAGAAAAGGGAACCAAATCCAATTTCTTCATGGGCCACAGGAGCCCACCCAGTGGGAGCACATTAATGCTGATCTGCCAGAGAAAGTGACTCAATTTGAATTCAAGAGATCCCCTCCCACCATGGTTCTTTTCTGCCTTTGTTTCAGTGCTACCAAGCATGGTAGCCTACAAAAATTATAAAACATAAAAATAACCACTATAAAAGACCCTTAATCTTAAAGCATAAAGCATGCAGAACCTAAACAAGTCTAAATTTAGACATTCAGTTGGACATAATTTCAGAAGCTTCCTTGGAACAGAGAAATAAACGTTACCTGGCTTGGCTCCAGAGTCCCTGAATGATGAAAACAGTTGACAGTCTGGGCTGCTAACTGAAAGGTTGGAGGTTCAAGTCCACCCAGGGACACCTCAGAAGAAAGACCTGATGATCTACTTCCCAAAAACCAGACACTGAAAACCCTACAGAGCACAGTTCTACTCTGATGGACCTGGGGTCCCCATGGGTCATTGCCGACTCAACACTAACTAACAACAGCAGCAATTAACATAATCTGTAATACATGACATCATTGTCAACTGGAATTGGTTCTTACACTACTAGAATCTGGTTATTACATTCAGTGAAGAGGAGTCATGAAATCATTGAGTTTTTAGAGCTGGCATGGATCTTAGAATCCAGCCCCTCATTTTGACGATAAGGAAACCAAGGCCTAGAACATATTAGTGACACATAGCAACTTAGACACAAAGCTGGGTTGTCTTTATACAGATTGAAGTTTCAGGATGCTTAAAAAGCATGCTTTCAACTATATATTTTTATAATATACGCCTTTGCTGTTGTTGTTAGCTGCTGTCAAAATATTTTACTAAAAGCATAAGGTAAGTATGATACCAAACAGAGAGTTTTTTCAGTTGCCATCAAGTCAGTTTTGACTCATGGCTACTCCGTGTGTGGCAGAGTAGAACTGTGCTCCATACGGTTTCCACTGTCTGATATTTCAGAAGTAAATAGTCAAGACTTTCTTCCCAGCTACCTCTGCATGGACTTGAACCTCCAACCTTTTGGTTAGCATTATTTGCACCACCCAGGCACTCCCAAATATAGAAGTTGTTGTTGTCAGGTGCCATTGAGTTGGTTCTGATGCATAGTAACCCTACGTACAACAGAACGGAACACTGCCTGGTCCTGTGCCATCCTCACAATGTTCGCTATGCTTGAGCCTATTGTCGCAGCCCCTGTGTCAATCCCTCTAGTTGAAGATCTTTCTCTTTTTCACTGACCCTCTACTTGGTCAAGCATGATGTCCTTCTCCAGGGACTGGCCTCTCCTGGTAACATGTCCGAAGTCTCTCCATCTTCACTTCCAAGGAGCATGTTGTTGCTGTTATGTGCCGTCGAGTCAGCCCTGACTCCTAGCGACCCCTCCTTGGGTTTCCGAGGCAGTATCACTACGGAAGTGGGATTGCCCAACCTGCCTTCCGAGGAGTGGCTGGTGGGTTTGAACCGCCAGCTGTCTGGTTAGCAGGCAAGTGTCTTAGCCACTATGCTACCAGAGCTCCCCCAAGGAGCGTACTGGTTGTATTTCCTCCAAGACAGATTTGTTTGTTCTTTGGTAGTCTATGGTATAGTCAACATTCTTCGCCAGCACCATAATTTAAAGCCATCAATTCTTCTTCAATCTTCTTTATTCATTGTCCAGCTTTCATATGTATATGAAGCAATTGAAAGAACCATGATCTGAGTCCGGTTCACCGTAGTCCTCAAGGTAGCATCTTTGCTTTTGAACACTTTAAGGAGGTGAGTCAGTGGTCCCTGCAGGGGCAGCAGAACAGTGGGTTTTACCACAGTTCTAATCAGGGTTGTGTCTGCCTCGTTCCTGAATAGGCCAGAGATCCCATCTAAATAGCAGCTCCCTGTTCCAGGTTGCCAGACGGGAGTTCTGCACCAGTGTTGTCTCCTGGGACATCGACACAGTGGCCAAGTTTATTGGCACTGGAGCCATCACAGTTGGCGTGGCTGGTTCAGGGGCTGGCACTAGGATAGTGTTTGGTAGCTTGATCACCAGCTACTCCAGGAACCCATCTCTCAAGCAGCAGCTCTTCTCCTATGCCATTCTGGCCTTTACCCTATCTGAGTCTATGAGGCTTTTCTGTTTGATGGTTGTCTTCCTCATCCTCTTCACCATGTGGGAGTCCTCTGCCTGTCCTTGATGCTTTGACTCCAAGCCATGCCCTGTGCTAGAGTGTGTTAAGCTTTACCATTAAATACAATATGTGTCTAAAAAAATACAGATACAAATATATATATATATATATACAAAGAGAGAAAGAGATAGAAATAGAGAAAAATGGGCAAATGACATGAGATGAGTAGAAAAAAGGCACAAAAGAAGAAATGTAACAGGCAATTATAAACAAGAAAAGTATTCAATTCTACTAGTAAAAAAAAAAAAGGAAAATAAGGTAAGTAACCTTTTTTGCTTATTAAAAATGTCGAGGACCCAGAGGGAGCGTTCATCCCTTCCTCCTTGGTTGGCATGTGAATTGTTCGAACCAAAAAGGCAATCTGGAAGCATGGATCAAAAGCTTTAAAATGCACACGGTCTTAAGCCCAGCAATTCAATTTCTAGGGATTTGTTCTAAGGAAATAATGAGAGATTTAGCTAAAAAGATGTCACTGTAGTGTTTCAAACAACCCCAACTGGCAAAGTAAGGGATAGATTAAACACATTATGGTACAACTATACATAAGTCATGAACAGTACATTGTAGAAGAAATGTTGAATGACATGGAAAAATGCCCAGAATAAGTGGAGAAAGGAAGCCATGTCTGCCCAGCATGTCTTTCTAGCCTGACTGCATTGTTATAATTTTTAAAAAATTGCATTTATTTTATTGTAGTTGTTGAGAATGTACACAACAACACATACAACAATTGAACAGTTCCTATATATACAATCCAGTGACACTCTTCAAGTTGTGCAACCATTCTCACCCTCTTTTTTCAAGTTGTTCCTCCCCCATGAATATAAACTCACTGCTGTCTAAGGTTCCTATCTAATCTTTCGAGTTGCTGTTGTCAATTTCAGCCCCATACAGATAGTTCTTAAAAGAGCGTAATGCTCAAGGCACACATTCTTTACTAGTTGAGCTAAACAACTGTTTGGTTTTAAGTAGACTTCAGGAGATAGTTTTGGTTTAAGATTTAAAGATAATGTCAGGGCAATTGTTTCAGGGCTTCATCCAGCCTCCGTGGCTCACTGTTAATGTTTTCATTACTTTCCCTTATTTTCCAAATCGTCTATAATCAGAATAAAAACAATTAAAATTTGAAGTGGGCTAATCTAGTAATGGGGAGCTCTGGTAGCATAGTGGCTAAGGCACTTGACTGCTAACCAGAAGGCTGGCGGTTCAAACCCACCAGCCACTTCTCGGAAGGAAGATGGG
>NW_006921891.1:582829-596977 GCF_000298275.1 Orycteropus afer afer
GGGCAATCTACTTCCGTAGTGATACTGCCTCAGAAACCCAAGGAGGGGTCGCTATGAGTAGGGTCCGACTTGACGGCACATAACAACAACAATCTAGTAATGTAAAAGAAATCAAATGACTATATACAGCTACTAGTTGATCTCTCTACTCTACGTGTGTTTCCAGAAATATGATACATATGTGAGTGACAAGACCAGTTAGTGTTTTAGAGTATCTTCTAGAATATTCTAGGTTGTTCCAAGACCAAGACAATTACATTAAAAGTGGCCCCTTGGAAAAATCCCATCCAATTGTTTATTGCTTTATGATGATGAGTTTGTTCAGTCTTTTTGAAGCACCTCCCCCCCACACACACACACAATACCTATTAAAATACAAAATAACGAAACTTTTGGAACCAGCAGTTCCACTCCTGGGAATATCTCCTACAGAATTTCTTGCATAAGTGTACATGATACAGTACAAGGATGTTTACTGCAGCATTGCAAACTTTCCATGGCAATAAAATACCCTTCAGACACTTCATTTTAAATAGATGCTTAATATCCCATTTTGCTGTGCCATAATTTATCTGACCAATGTCCTTTCATTGGAAATTTGGGTATTTCAAATTTTCTCTTATTTTGGTTACTCTGAAAATTTTTGCAGGGAATCCTCGTACAGAATATCTTAGCTGAAGAGAAAAAGATGGTGAGGAGTCGTGGGTCTTAGACTAAAACAGACACATCACACAGAGAGGAAGAGATGGTGCAATTAGTGAGTTAATTAAAAACCACTGCACACGGTATGGTATCCTCCGATAACAGAGAGCATAGCCCCGGGCTTGAAAGCCACTCCTCATGAATAAAGGGACTCCTCCCCAGGATTGGCTGAGAGCTTTCTATCTGCCAGTCTGTCAACAGCTGATTCTGTGGTGATTTATGGAGAGAAAAATGCCCCCAGCTCTGATTTTTAAACTACCCCAGGGACAAGCACATATGGAAAATTTACGGTGCAGAAAATCTCCTATGTTCTTTGTCCAGGATACAGAGAAAGGAAACGTAACACGTACAAGGGGGATTCTGCTTGTGGTATTTTTCACAGAACATCCCAATTTGAAGATTCTAATGAAACAAATGGAAGTGAAGATGACAAAGAGAATCAAACCTCTTTTCATCACAGAGCTAGGAAATCTGGTGGCGTAGTGGTTAAGGCATTTGGCTGGTAACCGAAAGGTCTGTAGTTCAAACCCACCAGCTGCTCCTCGGGAGAAAGATGAGACAGTCTACTTCCCTAAAGATTACAGCCTGGGACTATGGGGCAGTTCTGCTCTGTCCTCTAGGGTCACTATGAGTGGGAATCAATTCAACGGCAGTGGGATTCATTTTGGTTTCATCACAGAGTTTTGAATATGATCACCTTCTCCGAAATGGAAATCCATAAATAGAACCTGGTAATGGAGCCCTGGTAGCACAGTGATTAAGAACTCAGCTGGTATCTGAAACGTTAGTGGTTCAAACCTACCAGTGGCTCCACAGGAGAAAGATGTAGCAGTCGGCTTTTGTAAAGATTTCAGCCAAGGAAACCCTTTGGGGCAGATTTACTCTGTCTTTTAGGGCCCCTATGAGTTGGAATTGACTCGATGGCAGTGGGTTTCTTTGCTTTTTAATAGTGTTTCCAGAACTGAAACACTCGTGACAAAATGAATGTAAAATTAATTTCAGAAGTAAGTCATCAGTTGTATGTAAATCAGGGATGTTGGAGTGTAAATTACCTTGAGGGAGATTCTAGAAATAGAGTAATCATTTTGGCCTCCACTCTAGCAATAGCTCCATCACTGTACCATAGAGAGGTCAGCCTAGAGAGTCACATGAGGGGGAAAGGATGCAGATTATTGGATGACCAAAGTGTGTGGAAATAGTCCAAATAATTACTGACGTCAGGATTAGTAGCAATCTATGGAGTCATTTCATCAGTGCACTCATTGGATAGAAGCAGAACATAGAGGTTTTATCCCGGTATCTTCATGAGAGGTGGAGAAGTAAGGAGAAGAAATAGAGGAGAAGAAAGGACTTTGAAACACAGGGTCAGTCTTTATGTGGGTCACAAAAGTAACAAAATTGTAAGCAGAATCAATAGGGTGCTAGAATTTCTAGCAGAAGGGCATTAAGGTCGGTGCCTTTAAGATAGGGAGTTTCCCCTTCATTTCTCTTTTTGTTTGGTTGTCATGGTAGTCTGTGTTTGGGGAAAATTCTGAGTATATTCGCTACAAGGAGCCATCGCTGATTTTGCAAACCAGTGTTCTTTTGAAAAAGCAACAGCTGAGAGGGCTGGATTTATTAGGGGTGGATTTATTGAATGTGAATTAAGCCAAAGTACATTTTTTTCCCATTAGATTCAGTTGGAAAGATATTTTTTTGGAAACGTAGTATGTCAAAGGGCTGTGTAAGGCAGCAGGTGGAATATGTTAATTCTGTTCAAATGACTCTTGTCATCTATTTGAAAGTCTTCCTTGAGCCTTATCATTTTGGAAAGCATGCAAGGAATGTCTTCCTGACACATCTGAGGAGGCTAAGGAGAAATGGAAATATGTGGGAAAATGGTTCTCTGAGAGAACTGGGTTGTTGAGAAGACTTAGTGTATGTATTGGCTTCCTAGGGCTGAGAGGGAAAGTGAGACCTGAATTAGACTGTGAAAGCTTATAATCAGTGGGCAAGAGGCAGTCTAAGAAGGTCTGGAATTTTTTTCCCCTTGGAAAGGCTGGGAACTAGAGAGCAATATTTCCACAGTACCAAGAATACGCAGAAGAGTGGTTTATCTGAATGATACTGTTCAACAGAAGGGTACTGTTCAATTCCACCATGAGGCTGCATCAGAGAAAATGCTCCAGAAATTTAAATGCCAGGCCCAGATATGCCAATAAGTGATGCAAGACAAGAACTTCTCCTCAATGCATGGATCTTTTGTCTTCAACATGAACTTCATCTAGAACAAAAGAAACCAAAACCAAAAAACCAAACTCACTGGCATCGAGTCATTTCTGACTCATAGCGACCCCCATTAGGTTTCCGAGGTTGTAAATCTTTATGGATGTAGATTGTCCCATTTTCCTTCCACAGATTGGCTGGTGGGTTTGAACTGCTGACTTGCAGACAAGCAGCTATCATGTTACTTCTCACCACAAGTCCTCACAGTGTCCCCTGCCTGGGCCCTGAATCCATCATAACAGGTGAGGAAATTACCTTCTTAAACTCCCTTGGTGAGAGGCTCAAAGTTGAAATTGTCCAGCATTCCCCTGCAAAATGAACCCAGTAGCCAAGCTCCTAAAAAGGAGGCAATCGAGTGTCATTTGCTGGCCTCCAAACCCCGCCTCAGACTCTGCGGTTCCTGTTGTGTGCCATCAAGTCGGTTCTGACTCAGAGCACTGTAAGCCCTCAGACTCTACAACCCACCAAACCTGAGATGAAAGAGAACACAGCAGGTCTGTTCTCCTTTTGCCTTTTTATTTTTTCTAACTTCCTCCTCCACTGCATCCCACAGTGAGAAATGAGCCTGGGGTTTCACTTCCAGTAAGGTCCACAGGCAGAGTGCTAAGGATACCACACCGAGATAGGACTGAAGTAGAATTTACACTCAGGGTCCACACCTGAGATGGGTATACCTCCCCACAGTGCCTTGGCATAGGGGGACAACCTACCTTTTACAGTTGTTTGTATTGGAAGAGAATAAGCCTTCTACTCATTGAGTTAATGCAAATGTCAATAAACATTTATACTTAAGATTTTCAACAGTATCAAGAGATGGGATTTGTTAAAAAAGAAAGGTTAGTCATTAGTTGATAGCTTTTGAAGCTAAGTTTTCGGCACATAGGGGTTCATTGTACTAGTCTTTGCTTCTGTTTGAAATGTTTTATAATAAAAAATAAATAGATGAGTGGTGTTAAGTACAAAAAAGAAAAAAAAAAAGCTGTGAGATTTGGATTTGGGAAACATCTTTGGGAATACAAAGTTTATACTTGATTGCCTCCCTGGAGCACTTAGACTGCAAGAGAGAGGTAAGAAACCAAACCCGACAGGCTATGCAATGATGGAGGTGAGGGGTGGGTAGAATAGTGTGAACCTGTAGCTTTAGAGGAGTGGTATGTGAAGTATTTAGAATGGCAAAGTGACAGGAGTCTATGCTCTAGGCTTTGGTCCATACTTGCAGAGTACTTCACTGAGTAAGATGGTCAAACCATGCAACTTCTTTGGCCTAGATATTCTAATTTATAAGCTATCTCAAGTCCCTTCCAGTAATTTTTAAAAATTAAATAAATAAAACGCCTTGTGATTGTTAGTGTGGGAGTTCAAAGTAGGAAGATTTCAAAGAGAAAGAGAAGAACTCTCAGTAGGATGGATGGCAGAGGTGGGACTTGCGAAAAGGAATCTCGTGAGCCCAGGGAAGGGGATGGGAAAGTCCAGGAGACTGGTGAGACCGGCTCAGGAGCTTCCTGAAGGATTATCGTGGAGAATGAGGCTAGAGAAGAAGTATGATAGAATCATACTCCAAGGCTGGAGAGCCTTGAATGTCAGGTACAAATGATACCATATGTGTTGGTGGGCAGGTTTCCTGGACTTTCAAGCTTCCCTTCCCTGCACATAAATCGCCTGCTTCTGTATCTATCATTCCTCTATCGTGAATATGCATCGATCCTGCCTAATCAAGATCGCTAACGATGATGTTGTAGAACCAGGCACTATTCTACAGGCTTTGTATATTGATTACTTAATTCTCACAACAACCGAAACCAATCCAGTTGCCATCGAACGGATACCAGAGTAGAACTGTGCTCCAGAAGGGTTTGATTTTTCAGGCCTTTCTTCTGAGGCACCTCTGGGTCGACCCAAACCGTCAGAACCGTTTGCAGCACTCAGGGCCTCCTACAAGCATATGGCACAAGTCTTGCCACTTTCCCTATTAAAGAAGAGGGAACTGAGGCGAAGAGCTGTTGATCACCTTAACCAAGGTCACACAGTTAGTAAATGGCCCAACCCATGTTTGAACTCACATAATATGGTCATAGAGATGGTTACGGATTGAACCATGTGCCCCCAAACTATGTGTTCTAAATCCTAACCTCTAGATCACTGGATGCAATCCCATTTGGGAATGGGCTGCCTTTGTTGTGTGAATGAGGCAGGATTAGAGTATGGTATCTCTTGAGCCGATCTCCTTTGAGATACAAAAGAGATTAAAAGCAAACTAGACAGCAGAGACCGGAAGTGCCATGTGAAGATCAGCCAGGAGCAGAGGCTCTGAAGAGACAAGGACCTTCCTCCAGAGCCGCCACAGAGAGGAAGCCTACTCCTAGAGCCAGTGCCCTGAATTCAGACTTTCAGCCTCCTAAATTGTGAGGAAATAATTCTGTTTGTTAAAGCCACCCACGTATGGTATTTCTGTTATAGCAGCACTAAGAACAAAGACAGAGCCCAACCCTTATGCTCTAACCTGAAAGACCCTTTTGCTGAAAAATCTAGCGTTTTGCGTATTTATCCAGTGAGCTGGCCCAGAGATCTCTTCAGTCGTTCACTCTATTTGCTTGTGTAAATCAAACCACAGGACCACTTATCCTCAAAAGGGCACGGGCAGGTGATAATATCTCCCATCAAGTTAAAAACTGTGTTGCCCAATCCCCTGGTCGACCTTCCAGGCAAAACCAGTTTTCATGGCAACTGTGGCAAAGTTACATGATAAGAAGGACATAAAGCTGTTTCCTTTTTGAAAGAACGATGCCGGTTTTTTGTTGCTCCTGGCTGTGCTGTGACAATGAAGGCATGCTTGCTACAAGGCCACTCTGTGGGTGCTTAGCTCTTAAAGCTCTTTTAATCTTCAGACGAGCAAAGAACGCACTTGGGAATAAAGGATATACTGCATATTCCGTCATATTATCTATGAAAATGTATTTCTGCAATTAAAAACAAAAAAACTCTATCATTTTTCGCAAGAGCCCCATTCTTCTTCCTACATTGTTTCATGATGAGGTAGAGGTCATTAACTTATATAAATGGAGGAACCAAAAATGCCACTTCCTCATTGCAGCACAAGATGCTGCAGCCCCCAGCAGTTACAAAACAGTGCTGAGCTTCACAACAGGAAGTGCGATCCGAGGCCAGCAAATCAAGCCCTTCCTTCCCTTTTAGAAGGCCTCAGAACTTCCTTATCCTCAGTTCCAAATCCTTTTACAGATGTTTACTTGGGAGTTTGGGTTTCTCTCTCACTCCCTTTCAGCTCTTTCAGGGGTCAAGCTATGTGATCCTGGCCTCTGTCACTTCCCCCTGTTTCATGTTAACAGTAAGCAAGCGAAGTGAGGCTCCTCTTTGTTCCCAGGGAGGCCTGGAGGTCATAGGGAAAAGGCCCGCTTGACCGCACCCACCTTTCTCCTCTAAATATTTTGAGTTGGAATCTACCAACACGGCTTTGTCCTTGAGTAGGAATTTCCCTTTTCATTTACCCCTGGCACACCCTTTTCCAAAGCAAACCAGGGAGCCTGAAGCATGCAACAGTATTTTGTATACGAATTGCTGCAAAAACAACAGAAAGTGTAAAAAGAACTCGGGAATAGCTGTTTTAGATCAGAAACTGCAGTTCCTACTGGGCGAACGGGGTCAAACAAATACTATGTCATCTGGGATTGGACATGAAGGAAGTTCTGGAAAAAGTGGGCAGCTAATGACCATTTCGTTTCTAGATCTAACGACATGCCTATTCCTCTGGCATTCCTATTAACAGCTGTATTGGTTTTCTCTTCCTGCTGACCACAAACATAGTGGCTTATAACAACACCAATTGATTCTCCCACAGTTCTGGAAATCAGCAGAAAATTCCCAAGTGAAGTACAGCTGTCTGGGCCATTGGTTGGTGGTCCAGAGTATTCCTTTTGTCTTTCCTGAGAGCATTTTGGGACATCCCAACTGTTGCCGAGCAAATGACCGTAGTCCCTGAGGGGGATAAGTCTAGGCTGTAGAAGGAGTGAGGCAGTCTGAAAAGGTCTTGCCAGATAGCTAAAAATCCAAAGTCAGAGATCACTCACCCACTCACTGCCTACCCTTACATCCCACCTGGTCACACTAATAGGGGGCCAATGATGCAGTCTCAACCTGTGATGAAAGCCTAGGCCAGCCAGAGCTGGGTTAGAGGAATGGGAACTCGTTCAGCCTTCGTCTTCTTAGAGATACAGTGGTAACTTTTTCTTGTTACCGTTGTTCCCGTTTTCCTCTGACATGAAGCTGAGTTTGCAAAAGGACTTGTCAAGCACAGTCTCAGCTACATCACAGTGTGGGGACCTTGCTTTTCCCTCCTCAGCTGCCTTCCAAGTCCCCCTGGACCTGCATTCACATAGTGCAGACTCCATCCTGTTTGCTGACAGTGAGACCTTCCGGCCAGCTAGCAAGTCTGCTCAAACGAGAGAGGGCTTGCAAGGAGTGTGTATATGGGCCTACTTTCCGCAAACTGGTCCCTTCATCTGTCCAAACTAAGTCCTGCTTCATGGTCACTCCTTCCTTCAGGGTGACACCAACAGAGGCTGGTAAAGGTGGCAGCCCCTTGGAGCAGAAAGTCCCCTGAATGGCTCTCACTGTGTGCTATTTTGAGGTCACAGCCAAGGATGAAACCTTCCATTTGCAGACACAGACTGAGTCAGTCCTGCAGCCAAGATAAGCATGCAGGAGTCTCCACTCCCAATCTGGTGGAGAAGAAGCTCCCAGGAGGATTTGTATTGTGGTGTCCTTTGCTTACTTCTCACCTCCCCAAGTTTCAGGCACAAGTACCCCCTTTTTCTCTTACATATGCTGTGTGGCCTTGACCTTCACTTTGATCTCAAAACTTCATTATCTGGCCTTGGAAGCAGGCTGAACTAACCCAGATAATTACATGTGCAACATTGTAATTCAGGTTTGGCGCTGGTGTTTCATAACGTTTTCTTTTTTTAAGCCAGATTCCTTCGAGGGAGGAGAGTGGCAACGAGTAAATGAAGAAAGAAAATACCAGCTTCAACACTGAGGTATTTTTCTCAGTGGCACCGAGCAGACAAGCAGAGATGCCTCTACCCTCGTGACTCAAAGCGTGGTCTGTGGACTTGCAGCAACAGCACCACCTGGGAGCTTGTTGGAAATGCAGAATCTTAGCCCCTATTCCTGACCAACATCTTGAATCAGAATCAACATTCTAACAAGATCCTGGGGTAACTTATGTGCACGTTATCGTTTGAGAAGCACCAACCGTATACACTTCACAGTGAGGCGTGCTGAGCTCAATATCAACACCCATGAATGCTCACTGACCACCCAGTTGCTTGAGTCAACTCTAGACAACTCCCAGGTCACCTACTGGTAAATTAACCTTTTCTAAGTCTTAGGTACCTGGAACTAGATGGTGCCTGGCTACCACTGCTGATCACTCTGAGAGAGATCACAATAGGAGGCCTTGGATAGAGTGTGTGTGTAGGGGGAAAATGTTGAACAAAACTCAAAACCATCAAAAAGACCAGGCTTAGTGGTGTGATGAAGACTGGTGGAACCCCTGAGACTATGAGCCTGAGATACCATTCAAACTAGGAACTGAATTTACCCCCTTGACTCAACTGGTAGCCAAATGACAGACAAGCCTATAAGGTGAACAGTGATATCAGGAGGGTATAAATCTTTACAACAATCAAGCATATGAGATCAAGAGGACAGTGTTTGTCCAGGGATAGAGGTGGGAAGGCAGGAGAGGATGAGAAGGAAGGACAAAGGGAAGGGGTGGGTGCAGGAAGGGAGTGGAAAGAATGCTGTTACAGTGTGGGGACTGCAGTAAATGTCACATCACAAAACAGAATATGTATGGATTGTTGAATGAAAACCAATTTGCTCTGCAAACTTTCACCGAAATCACAATTGGAAAAAAAAAAAAAAAAAACCCTAGGTACCATTATTGCTCACATGAGCTGGTATGGAAATGGTGTTGAGAAATTGATTTTGCACCCAGAAGAGAATTGATATAAAATGTGACTGCAGCACTCATTTCCAACAGTAGGCAATCCTAGTGCTGAGATGAAAGGAGAGAGTATTGGGTCAGGAGAGCTGGATTTTCTTCCTGGTGAACCACTGACCAGCTGAGAAATCCTGGGCCAATCACCTCATCTCTCAGCTTCTTCATCTGTATAAGAAGCCGAGCAAATGGAGACTGGACTTAATGATCTCTACCATCTGTGTCTATACAAAATAGGGTGGACATCCACTCTTTACTCTGTTTTGCTTTTCTCCAAAGCGTTTATCAACACACCAGACATATGGATATCCCTTTGGTTTTTGTCTGTGTCCCCTCACTAGAACACAAACTCTTTGGGATTGGGACTCTGGGTATTTTAGTCACTGTGTATCCTCAGGACCTGGAATGGTCCTGGGTATGCAATGGGTTGTCACGCAGTCTTTCCATGGGAGTGTTCAGCAGTGTTCCATGGGAGAACTGTTGAGTATTTCTTTTGCAAAGGCCCCCAACCTTTCTAAATAAACCCAACAACAACAAAAAAAATCAACCTTGCTGTTAGTGCTTATTTATTTTATGATTCCCTAGCTGCATCTCTTCATTCACCTCGACCCACTGTCAGATTATGTTGTTTTCTCCAGGAGATCCAACCCTCTGGAACCCTTCCCTGCAGATCTGTATGTCGAGTTTGCTTTAGGTCACCTACTGGTAAATTAACCTTTTCTAAGTCTTAGGTACCTGGAACTAGATGGTGCCCAGCGGCGGATCACTGGATTTTCTTGGAAATCTTGAGGCTGGGGGCACACTCCTTTACCTTCAAGGGCTCAGTAAAAACCTCCATCCCCACACAACTGCTGATGCTTTTCAATTTGCTATACTCATCAAACTGCCTTTCCCTATTTGTCACTCTGTTAACAGACGTTCTCCAAGGGGGTCCTGGATTTGAACAGAAAAACTAATCTGTGCCTCCCCTCCAAAATCCAAGGAAAGCTTGAAAAAGGCACTCATGGACTGATAAGTAACAGCTTCTTTCAAAAAACTAAATACAAAAGCTGGAGGCATATACAATGTTGTCCTTTATAGAGTTCATTTTTATAAGCTGTGAAAAAAAATCAGAGAAATAACTTGAGACGAGTGGCTACAGCTATGGGAATTTAGGAATGGACAAAAAAGGAAAAATTCCTCTGCAATCGTGTCATATGTTTTTCCTCATTACTTCCTCCTATTTCAACCCTTAGCATTTCCCCCCATCTTCTGTTTCTCCTCCTTGTATAAACGAGCTCCCAAGCTACATTTCCCACCTCCCTACCTTCCTGACTGATTTCAGATTTCATTTCAAGGTTGACACGACCAAACTCTATGAAAAATCACACAGATGAGTGTTTGCCTGGAAGACTTTTGTCATTCAGGACTCCAATAAATTTCCAAGTTGCAAATATAGTATTTGCAGGCTATTGCTCAGATCCCTTAAGAACAGGATCAACTGTCTTGGTAGGAGGCTGTAGGAAGCAATGGCAGTGCACCATCATCCACCATTCCTGGCCCCAACAGTGTCACACATCCCAAATCAAGTGTTACTTATCCCACATTGCTGCATGGAAATGCAATTGCTTGTAAGTCCCAACAGTGTTTTCCCTCCTAGCACTGGATTTTCTTGGAAATCTTGAGGCTGGGGGCACACTCCTTTACCTTCAAGGGCTCAGTAAAAACCTCCATCCCAAAAAGTACCCTGACATTTGCTTGTGTGGTCACATTAGAGGCAGATGGGTTAGCCCAGGGCCTATATGGATTCGCATGCTGCCATGTTGTGCTTCTCTCTATTCAGCAATGCCTCTCATGCTATGCAGTGGGCTGGCTGGCTTGTTTCTCCTTCTCTCCTTCCTTCCTTTTCTCTTCTTTCATTTTTGTCAATTGTGCTTTGAGCAGTGACATGTTTTGCTCCGAAAGAGAGTCACCAACCAAGATGTGCTGCACATTGCTCATCCAGCGGGTTGTCTTTCTGTAGGATTCTTCTGCCCACTCACTGCTTCATATGAGAAAGCATTCACATCCAAAACGCAAAAAGTCAAAACTGAAACTGTGTGGGTTTCAGGTCTCCTTTTCCATTCCCCCTTCTTCAAAGACCAAGGAGGCCTACTTGGAGATGTGCGTGCCTGCCAGCAATGGAGAATGGGCCTCTGGTGTGCTGTGGCGGAGCCCATGGGGACAAGGCATGCCTATTCATCATTGACCTTTAGAGATGGAAAGGACCAGACGGTTGACTGGAAAGAACCTAATCCAATTCCATCGTTTTACAAATGAAAAAATAAAAGCCAGAAAGAGTAACTTGCCAGAGTCACATGGCTAATTAGAAGCCATGTGCAGACCTGTATACCTAGGCTGCCCAAAGAGCAGTTCCCATTGCAGGCCTGACTATGGAACTCCTTGGTCCACAGTTCCCCAACACAGCCATGGAACCGTGCAATATATAAAAAAAAAATAAAAAAAACCTGGAGCCAATGACCAGTCTCTTACATGAAAGCACCTCCGCTTATTCTTGGACAAAGCAACCAGCCAGGATCTAGAGCTAATGTGAAGTCCATATACTCCTTACCTGGAAAAAACTTGTAATGCCTAACTATTTCTACACAAACACAGTTGAGATGGTTTAAGTTCAACATCCAGTAACCTAGAGAATTGAAGTAATGGTGAGGTTTGGGAGCTGAGTTACCTGGGAAATTTTTCTTGTACGATTCTGGGGTCATTGCCAATCAGATAAAGAAGCCCCTTGCAACCAGCCAATGAGGAAGATGTCGGTATCTTTACTGGGTGAAGATGTGGTCCAATGTGAGGATTTTCAAACACAAGTTCATACCAGGTATAATGAAAGAGCAAAGCAACAATCACCAAGGAATCCAAAGGAGAGTTTCTACACTGAGAATTAATGGTTCCTTTTTTGCTTCTTTTTGTAACATTTTATTGTGATTTGGGTGGAAGTTTACAGAGCAAATTGGTTTCCCATTCTGCAATTTATATACATTTTATTTCATGACATTGATCGCAACCTCCTCAATGTAACAGCACTCTCCCCCCTTCCTTCTTGGGTTCCCTGTTTCCATTCACCCATCTTTCCTGCTCCTACCTGCCTTCTGAACTTTGCTTTTGGGCAAAGGGTGCCCTTTTGGTTTCATGTAGTTGATTCTGAGGAACACATTCCTCATGGGTATTACAGTTCACTTTATAGACCTATCTATTGTTTGACTAAAATGTGATCTCTAGGAGTGGGTTTAGTTCCAAGTCTGAAGGGTGTCTATGGGCCATAATCCAGGGGGTTCCACCAGGCTCTATCAGACCAGCAAGTTTAGTCTTATTTATGAATTTAAATTTTATTCTACACTTTTTCCTCACCCTGTTAGGACCTACCAGTGTGATCTTGGTCAGAGTAGGGGGAGTGGTAGCTGGGCACCATCTAGTTCTTCTGGTCTCAGGCTAGAGGAGGCTGTCGTTTATGTCATCCATTAGTCTTTTGGACTAATTGCTTCCTTGAGTCTTTGGTTTTCTTCAACCTTCTTTGCTCCAGACAGGATGAGACCAAATGTTGTATCTTAGATGGCTGCTCACAAGCTTTGAAGACCCCAGCTGCTACTCACTAAGGTAGGATGTATGTGAACATTGTCTTTATGGACTGTTATGACAGTTGTCCTGGATGACCCCTGAGACTATGGTCCTACGCCTTCAAGTCCAATGATTCAATTCTGTGAGGTGTTTGGTTATAGCTGAGAAGTTTTCATGATTATGCCCCCTGTGTGCTCTGTTGTATACATGAATATGTTTATAGTACATATAGATATGTATGTAGAAATGTCTACTGCCAAACTTATCTATGCTCATGGCTGTATTCCCCTATGCCATCCCACACCTATTCAGCTTACATATCTACCTATGAATCCATTCATAAATGTCTTGTCAGCATTTGTTGTTTTAATGGTGCCTTTTAAACAATTTTTAGGATGAGTTGTTGGCAAGATCAAGTTGAAAGACTAAGATGAAAAAACATTTTAAAAAATGTTCAAGCAAGACTGAAGGACATGCAGAAAAGGTGGTGAATGGGGCCATCTTTTCCTTGGCTCTTCCAACAGCCAGTGGGTTACATCTGGGGCCTTTATCTATCCAACCAGTGGACCTTATGTTTGTCTCTGAGTGGAGTAGATGTTTAGAAACATTACACTCATCAGAATATTGAAGGACCCTGCAATGGTGAGAAGAGAAAGTGAAATAAGCTTCAAAGGACAGACGAACTATAAAGCTGGAAATTATTAATCCATGCATATTTGGTCAATTTCTTACTACACGGAGGTCAAACACTCTTTACTTTATACTAATATTTGAAATGACTTGCAGCAATCAAATATGTGTTGGAAAGGTCATTTTAGTATCTCTTCCCAGGCAAAAGAGAATTGAGAGAAAGAACCAAATAGTAAATGGACAACCAGTTTCTGAAGCATTGCTATATGGCTAACACTGCAAGAGATAATCACCACCACAACCACTACCAATTGCTGTCAAGTTGATTCTGACTCATGGCAATCCCATGTGTGTCAAAGTAGAACTGTGCCCACAGGGATTTTAATGGCTGCTCTTTCAGAAGCAGATTGCCAGACCTTTTTTCCAAGGCACCTCTGAGTGGACTCAAACCTCCAACCTTCAGTTAGCAGCCTAGTGCATTAATCCTGTGTGTGCACCACCCAAGGACTCCTTGTGCAAGATAAAAGATGATCTAATTCTCATCCTTTAAAACTAAATGACCAGGACGATGACATTGCGGAAAGGAAGGACACTGAAATGTACACATAAGATCTAGACAACAGAGGCAAATACTATTGCATGCTGCAGTGTAGTAAATTACATAGTGTGGCTTTTCTAGCCTAAGTCTTTGTAAATTCCATGGTGGAATTTGCTGTGAGCAACAGAGTAGCTCCTGATTGCTAAAGTTATCCACCTGGGGTATTTCCGTTGGGAGCAGTATGAAGTAATTTTCTGGGAAGTTTGCTCTCTCTCAGGTGTATAGAATTCTGATGTTGGGATTCGTTAGTTTGGCCACTCTGCCAGGCTCAAAAATGAGCCCTCCTCTGGTAGCATAGTGCCTAAGGCACTTGACTGCTAACCAGAAGGCTGGCGGTTCAAAC